>NW_027512562.1:0-300000 GCF_048772815.1 Callospermophilus lateralis
GGTGTGTGATAAAACATTTGTGGTGGGGCCATGTGGATCTGCCATTAGCTTCCAAATGTCTTGTGACTGACATGGTGCAGCAAGCAGTCCCTTCTATGTAAAGGCATCTTGTAATATTGAGAAGTTTCAGGGAAAGTTTCAGAATTATATTGCTATGGTCAATGGGGAAAGCTATGTGGGATAGAAGCATGGTTGGTGCATTGTCCTGCAGAAACTGACCCACCACACGTGACAGAACTCCCTCCAGCACTGTGTCCCAGTTGACCTCTTTGTATTTTGTGAAGCAAATACCAAACTCCCAGTGAAGCCGCAAGAAACACCATGAAAACTTTAGGATCACAAAATGGCTTCACAGTCCACACGGGGAGACACTTAGACCCCAGGGGCCACAGTTTAGCTACAAACAGCAAATTCAGCACTGCTGCTCATGTTCAGTGGAAAATAATAAACCATGTCCTCCAGATCACATAGATGCAGACCCACCTTTATTGGTCTCACTAGAAACGAAGCTAAAGCACTTGACAACAACATATGTTTCAAGTGCCCAACCTCAGAGGCAGTTCCACAAGAAGTCTTTAGGCCAGAAGAGCTCCAGTTTGTGGAGTGTTTACCCTGTCCCTTACTTTTGGAAACTCCTTAGCATACTCTATTTCAAATATGTATTCACAGATTTTCTAACTCTTCTCCTCTAATTTTGTCTTACTTGGGGACTAGGTAATGTCAAGCCATTGTTCTGGATGACAGTGGGAACAATTTTTTGTAGCACATATTTGTATACACATTGGATTCATTTTATAATTTTCCAGTCAAAATAGTGAATCCCTCACACTAACCCCTATGCTACTAAACTCTGACTAGAATAATAACCCAAACAGAATTGAAATACAAGCAGTTCAGAGGAGGCATCGTGTATAGTTGGACTTGCCTTTTGCATTATATAGGGTAGGAGTTATGAATCTAGTCAATTATTTGGTTGAAAGAATTCTCCATGTTTTTTTAAAGTTAACAAATATGTGAATTCCTGTCTCCCTTTCTCTGTAGCCTATTTAGCACATGTAGTTTTATATGCACATATTTATTCATACCTGGTATCACACGTATATTTTTGGTGAGGTGGCTGACTTGGCATATAGAAATTGTGAGAAGATATCACTCCTTCTAAAAGCTGTTGGAACTGAGAATTCAACCTATGGGTGATCCTCCTATTTAAATAGCATTATACATAAATCCATGTTCAGTAAAATAAATATTTTTGAATCTGTGGATGATATGTATTTCATGATGAATTTCGATTGGCATATATAATGCTACTTTTTAATGTCTCTCTGTGTGTGTCTGTATATATATATATATATATATATATATATATATATATATATATATCTCCTCCAGATTTTTCAAAATATGAAATATATGTGTCTTATTATGCACTCCCAAATTTCATTCATATTCATGTATGTGGATTTATAATCTACTTTTCAAAAGATTATTCTCAGAAATATTCATCCACCTGAAATAACATTTTGGTTTACTAGTACTGAAAACTATCTTCAGTAAATGGTGCATAGAAATCCTAATATTTTGACATTGCAAGATGGCCATGAATAGAGTGCATCACACCCTTTGTACTGCGCAACTTCACATGTGAATAAGGAGTTAGAATGACGAAAAAGTATCTTGTTAGGATCTTACAGAAAAATGGGTGTGCCTGGAACCTAGAAGAATGATTTCCACCACCGAGGTCCTGTAATTGAGTCTCAAACAAGAGCCAACTATGCGACCGAAGATCTGGGGTGGCTGATCCGTGCGGCCCATGCCGTGGCTACAGACGGCGGGCCTCCACCGTGAAGCGACCAGCATGCAGGGAGAAACGTTGCTGCGGATTCTGTGGAATCCGGCTGGCTCACCCACCACTGAGCCTGGGGCTGAGTTCGGGATTTCAGATGGGGAAGAAAGTGTTACAGTTCTATCCCCCACAACCGAAACTCCACCGAGGAAACCAACGGCCACCATCTTGGAGAGCTGAAGTATCCACCACCACTCTCCGACAGATTGCAACAACAAAACAGGTGTGTGTTACTCAGCTTATCTCCCATACAGCAGGTAATTCGCAAAAATTCTCTCTTAGGCTTTCCGGGGGAGGGATTACCAGAGAAAGCCTTCATAAAGACGGGGGGAAAACTAGTGGCACCTGACCTTCAACTTCCCCTCCCATCACCGGTGAAAACAAAATTTTTCTAGCCAGCGCAATGGGTGGGGCAAGCGGAAAAAATCAAAACAATAGAGTGCCAGTGTTCCCAATAGACACCCTCCACAACCAAGGAACGGCAGGCAAAGAGTACAGTTTGAGCTGCCAAGAGGCATCACTCAGGGGAAATCTGGTGTCGCAGGGGAAATCAGGACTCGCAGAGGAAACCAGGGGACCAGAGGACAGACACGCGTGACTAGGAGGCTGGAGAACGCCTGCCCACCAGCAACCAATCACCCGCTGGCTGCCTGCGCAATTGGGCAGCTAGAGATCACCCGCCCGCCGGTGACAGCCCATTCGCTGATTGCACGACTGGATTGCTGGAGACCGCCCACCCGCCAGCGACTGGGAGGTGAAACCAACCAGAGACAGTCCAGTCCCACCCCCCCATTCAAACACCCCGGCAAGGAGCCTGGGGCCCGCCATAGCAGACAGGTGACATCACTGGAGCTCAGCTGTCAGAATTCCTTCCAAGTGGAATCCACTTTTGCAGGCATAGTCTACAAACACAAAAGAGAGACAACAGAGATATATAAAACCAAAACAAATCTATTGAAGAAAGCAGAAACACAGCAATCAAATTGAGCTGAAAAGTAACGTGAACATCATGAAAAAACAAGGGAAAAAAAGGTGTGCAAAAAATGCAGGACAACTAAATTCTAAAGGAGGACCGTGAAGCATCAGAAATAGGGATAGGGAAAAAACTCAAGGCATACCTAACTCAGATGGAAAGGAATATTAGAGAAGACATGAGGCAGCAAGTCCAAGCAATAAAAGTATATTTTGAAAATCAAATAAACAAACAAATTCAAATGGCAAAGAATGAGCTTTACCAGGAGATAGAGACATTAAAAAGAAATATCAAACAGTAATCCTAGAAATGCAGGAAAGTATAAACCAAATTAAAAACTCAAACGAAGAGTATTACAAATAGACTAGATCAAGTAGAAGTTACAACGTCAGATAATGAAGACAAAGTTTATCAACTTGAAAAGAATAGAGTAAACACAGAAAAGATGCTTAAATCCAATGAGCAATCTATTCAAGAGATATGGGATGTCATAAAAAAAAACAAATTTGAGAGTCATCAGGATAGAAAAAGGCATAGAGATTCAAACCAAAGGAATGGACAACATATTAAATGAAATAATTCTAGAAAATTTCCCAGAGATGAAAGATGGAATGGATTGCCAAATCCTGGAAGCCTACAGGACCCCAAGCATTCAAAACCATAATAGACCAACTCCAAGACAAATATTTATGAAGATAGCCAGAACAAGGACATACAGAACAAAGACAGAATATTAAAAGCTACGAGAGAAAGTAGGCAGGTTACATTCAGGGGTAAATCAATTAAGTTAACGACTGATTTTTTTCATCACAAACTTTGAAAGCAAGAAGATCCTGGAACAAAGTATTTCAAACGCTCAAAAATAATGGATTCCAACCAAGAATACTGTATCCAGCAAAATTAAGCTTCAGATTTGACAATGAAATTTAAGTCTTTCACGATAAACAAAAGCTAAAAGAATTCACAGCCAGAACACCAGCAGTGCAAAGCATTTTGAGCAAAATACTACAAGAAGAGGATTTGAAAAGTAATGCCTGAAACTAGCAGCAGGAGGTATCTCAGTAAAGGGAGAGGAAAATAACCAAAAAGTAAAAACTAACCAAAATAAATAAATAAATGAATAAATAAATAAATAAACAAACAAACAAACATGACTGGAAGTAGAAATCATATTTCAATTGTAACCTTAAATGTTAATGGCCTAAACTCACCAATCAAGAGACATAAGCTAGTAACCTTGATCAAAAAAAAAAAAAAATCCAACAATATGCTGCCTTCAGGAGACTCATATGATAGGTAAAGACATACAGAGGCTGAAATTAAAAGTTTGGGAAAAATCATACCACTCACATGACCCTCGGAAGCAAGCAGGAGTGGCCATACTCATATCGAATAAAATCAACTTCAAACCTACGTTAATCAAAAGGGATAAAGAAGGACACTATATACTGTTAAAAGGAACCTTGCACCAACAATGCATAACCATTATCAATTTGTATGCACCAAACAATTGAGCTGCAACACTCATAAAACAAACTCGCCTCAAGTTCAAGAGTCAAATAAACTACAACACAATAATTATGGGTGACTTCAACACACCGCTCTAGCCATTAGACAGATTCTCTAGACAAAAACTGAATAAAGAAACTATAGAATTCAACAGCAAAATCAGTAACCTAGACTTCACCGACATATATAGAATATATCAACCATCAAAAAGTGGATACACGTTCTTCTCAGCAGCACATGGATCCTACTCAAAGATAGACCATATATTATGCCATAGGGCAATTCTTAGTAAATATAAAGTCGTGGAGATAATACCATGCAGAATATCTGATCATAATGGAATGAATCTGGAAATCAATGATAAAAGAAGGAAGGAAAAATCCTACATCACATGGAAAATGAACAACATGCTACTGAATGATCAATGGTTTACAGAAGACATAAAGGAGGAGATAAAAAAATTCATAGAGACAAATGACAATACAGACACAACATACTGGAATCTATGGGACACAATGAAAGCAGTTTTAAGAGGGAAATTCATTTCTTGGAGTTCTTTCCTCAAAAAAAAAAGAAAAATCAGCAAATAAATGAACTCACACTACGCCTCAAAAACCTAGAAATGGAAGAGCAAAACAACAGCAAATGTAGTAGAAGACAAGAAATAATTAAAATTAGAGCAGAAATCAACGAAATTGAAACAAAAAAAAATTGAAAATATTGATAAAACTAAAAGTTGGTTCTTTGAAAAAATAAATAAGATCTGCAGGCCCTTAGCCATGCTAAGGAAGAGAAGAAAAGAGAGAGCAGGCCCTTAGCCATGCTAAGGAAGAGAAGAAAAGAGAGAACTCAAATTACTAAAATACGGAATGAAAAAGGCAATATCACAACAGACACTACAGAAATAAGAAGATAATTAGAAAGTATATGGAAACCCTATGTTCCAATAAAATAGATGATAGTGAAGATATCAATAAATTCTTAAGTCATGCGATCTGCCCAGATTGAGTCAGGAAGACACACACAATTTAAACAGACCAATAACAAAGGAAGAAATAGAAGAAGCCATCAAAATACTACCAACCAAAAAAAGCCATGGACCGAATGGGTATACAGCAGAGATCTACAAAACCTTCAAAAAGGAATTAATACCAATACTTTCCAAGCTATTTCAAGAAATAGAAAAATAAGGAACTCTTCCAAATTCATTCTATGAGGCCAATATCACCCTGATCCCAAAACCAGACAAAGACACTTCAAAGAAAGAAAACTACAGACCAATATCTCTAATAAACTTGGATGCAAAAATTCTCAATAAAATCTTGGTGAATCGAATACAAAAGCATATCAAAAAAATTATGCACCATGATCCTGTAGGATTCATCCCTGGGATGCAAGGCTGGTTCATTATACGGAAATCAATAAATGCTATTCACCACATCAATAGACTTAAAGACTACAACCATATGATCTTATCGATAGATTCAGAAAAAACATTCGACAAAGTTCAGCATCCCTTTATGTTGAAAACACTAGAAAAACTAGGGATAACAGGAACTTACCTCAAGATTGTAAAAGCTATATATGCTAAACCTCAGGCTGGCATCATCCTAAATTGAGAAAAGCTGAAGGCATTCCCTCTAAAATCTGGAACAAGAGGGATGCCCTCTATCACCACTTCTATTTAATTCAGTTCTTGAAATACTAGGCATAGCAATTAGACAGACAAAAGAAATTAAAGGCATAAAACTAGGAAAAGAAGAACTTAAATTATCGCTATTTGCGGATGACATGATAATATATTTAACAGACCCAAAAGGGTCTACAGAGGAACTGCTAGAGTTAATAAATAAATTCAGCAAAGTGGCAAGATATACAATCAACACGCATAAATCAAAGGCATTCCTGTATATCAGCAGCAAAACTTCTGAAATGGAAATGAGGAAAACCACTCCATTCAAAATATCCTCAAAGAAAATAAGATAATTGGAAAAACAATTATATAGTTGGGAATCAACCTAACAAAAGAGGTGAAAGATTTATAAATGAAAACTACAGAAACATGAAGAGATAGAAGAAGATCTTAGAATATGGAAAAATATACCCAATTCATGGATAGGCAGAACTAGCATCATCAAAATGGCGATATTACCCAAATTCTCTACAGGTTTAAATTGATGCCAATCAAAATCCCAACGACATTTCTTGTAGAAAAGATAAAGCAATCATGAAATTCATATGGAAAAACAAAAGACCCAGAATAGCAACAGCAATTCTAAGCAGGATGTTTGAATCTGGAGGTATAGCGATACCAGACTTCAAACTGTACTACAAAGCAATAGTAACAAAAACAGCATGGTACTGGTACCAAAACAGGCAGGTGGACCAATGGTACAGAATAGAGGACACAGAAACCATTCCACAAAATTACAACTTTCTTATATTTGATAAAAGGGGCTAAAAACCTGCAATATACGAAGGACAAATGGTGCTAGAAAAATTGGAAATCGATATGCAACAAAATGACACTGAATCCCTTTCTCTCGCCAAGCAAGGAAGTTAACTCAAGATGGATCAAGGAGCTAGAAATCAAATCAGAGACACTGCATCTGATACAAGAAAAAGTTGGCTACGATCTACATACTGTGGGATCGGGCTCCAAATTCCTTAATAGGACACCCATAGCCCAAGAGTTAATAACAAGAATAAATTAATGGGACTTACTTAAACTAAAAGTTTTTTTTTTTTTTTCTCAGCAAGAGAAACAATAAGAGAGGTAAATAGAGAACCTACATCCTGGGAACAAATTTTTACCCCTCTCACTTCAGATAAAGCCCTAATATCCAAAATATACAAAGAACTCAAAAAATTAAAAAGTAAGGTAACAAATAACCCAATCAACAAATGGGCCAAGGACCTGAACAGACACTTCACAGAGGAGGACATACAATCAATCAACAAGTACATGAAAAAATGCTCACAATCTCTAGCAGTCAGAGAAATGCAAATCAAAACCACCCTAGGATACCATCTCACTCCAGTAAGATCGGCAGCCATTAGGAAGTCAAACAACAGTAAGTGTTGGCGAGGATGTGGGGAAAAGGGGACACTTGTACACTGCTGGTGGGACTGCAAATTGGTGCAGCCAATTTGGAAAGCAGTATGGAGATTCCTGGGAAAGCTGGGAATGGATCCACCATTTGACCAAGCTATCACACTTCTTGGACTATTCCCTGAGGATCTTAAAACAGCGTACTATTGGGATACTGCCACATCAATGATCATAGTGGGACAATTCACAACAGCTAGACTGTGGAACCAACTTAGATGCCTTTCAATAGATGAATGGATTAAAAAAAATGTGGAATCTACACACAATGGAGTATTACGCAGCACTAAAAAATTACAAAATCATAGAATTTGCAGTGAAATGTATGGCATTAGAGCAGAATATGCTAAGCAAAGCTAGCCAATCCTTAAAAAAACAAATGCCAAATGTCTTCTTTGATATAAAGAGAGCAACTAAGAACAGAAAGGGAGGAAGAGCATGAGGAAAAGATTAACATTATACAAAGACGTGTGGGGCGAGAGAAAGGGAGAGAGAAGAGAAAGCATATGGAAATGGTAGAATACCCTCAATGATACACAAAATTACACATAATAGGTTGTGAGGGGAAATGGGGCGGAAATAATGGAGAGAATTAAACAACAGCACATGAGGTAGAGAGGGAAGATGGGAGGGCAGGGGAGGGGGGATAGTAGGGGATAGGAAAGGTAGAAGAATACAACAGTCACTAATATGCCATTATGTAAAAATGTGAATGTGTAAGCAATGTGTTTCTGCAATTCTTATTTGGGGAAAAAATGGGAGTTCATAAACCAAATGAGAAAAATGTATCAAAGATGATATATCATGAGCTTTGTAATGTTTTGAACAACCAATAAAAATAAATAAATAAATAAAGGTTTAAAATTGAGTGGGAAGAAATCAGCTAAAAAAGGGTTGAGATGCATTTATTTGCTAAGCAGAAACTTTGTTTTGTGTAGTTGTAACTATCACAAATTTATTTTACCAGAAATTTGGCTTTTGAAAATAAACATAAAATGAGATTAAAGGATAATTCACCTACCTTCATGAAAAATTCATAGCATTTCCTATATTTTTCATATTTCATTTTTTTAGTTAATATTTTGTCATGGACCATGTCTAGCCTTAGGCAATTCTTCCAGAATACTACCTCATCTGACAAGTTCGTACAATGTATTGGATTTTTCTTTTCATCTTTTATTTAATTGTTTCTAGCTAATAATGTGTATTTCTTCTTATCTTTATTTGGACATACATACCCAACTATATCTTTGCATTTTATGTTTTACTGCGGAAGAGACTCATCAAAAGCTCTTTGTTATATGTATTAACAATCAAACATTCAGAGAAGGCAATTATTCTTAATTTTGCATGAAAATAACTTTGTACCATTTTTCTTATAAAGATTTAGAATTATTAATAATGTCCCTGCTGTAATAAGTAACTACTTACAAGAAGAATTAAACAATTGACTTTATATCAATTATGAATATGAAAAGTACTAAAATAAATATTTGGCAATTAATACACAATTGATAGAAATTGAAATCACGAGAAAGCCATTGAAATTGTCAGTGCATATGGTCCTTAAATAATAGGTTTTTTAAAAAAATTTTTCTCTAATTCATAAGATATATTATGCCATATTATAGCTTAATGTGATATAAAACCTTAAATTATCACAATGATAATAATAATCCATTGTTCCTTCCTCTACATTCTGTGGCATGCTAGTACTAAAATAAATTGTATTATAACACCAAAAAAAAAAAGCCAAATCATAATATTTCTACAGTAACTGACACGAGTTTAACATCAAAGCAAGTAGATTAGATTCCTATGGGACATGATGTGCATTTTGACGTTCATTTTTATTCAACACTGGAACATTACTATTTCTTCAGTTTATGCACATCAGAGGATATATAAATATTTCATCCACAATTTAGCAAATTTATACGCATTTGTTTAACTTCAAATCACTTCCTGCTTCAGAACCCATGTATTCCTCCATGTTTCTTGACTGCTCTTTTCATGAGACTTCTTTCCAAACACATTATTTTCGATTTCCTTTATCATATTTGAAGCAAAACACCCGTCATGATAAACCATAACCCTAATATTACCTTTAAATGTATAAGTGGTTGGAAAGAATGATTGTATATCAATATAAGATTTCTTACTTAGTTACAGATATCAATTCAATCCATTATTTAAAGTGGAACCAGTTATATTATTTATTCACAGTATGGTCTATTCATGTATTATCTCTATATTCATAGACACAGGGTACACCTCTTTGTACCCCCAATACTAATTTATACGTCTTCAAAATATTGCTCCCAGAAATGGTGGAACAAATACATTTAACCTGATCTACATATACATTTTATCACAGTAATATTCTGAACAGAAAAAGCAAAGTTCTCACTTATGATTGTACCATACCTAAATGGAAAGTGATCCTGGATTACTAAAAACATCCATGTCCAGGTTGCCTAATGATCTCAAATGAAAATCCTATTGGTGACTACATATTTGTTTCTTCCAAAGATTATATATTCAAACGCAACCCTTTGAATACGTCTAAAGCTGTCACTCACTTTACACTTTGAATGATTTTGTAATGTGTCTATTGATATCTGCTTTCCTACATATTTTCCCCAGTTCATCATTGTGACTGAATCTTCACATGTGCTATCACTAACATTCACTCTCTAACCGAAACCCTATTGCTAAAAAACTTTGGTCCAAATCCTATATTCACTCTTCTTCCTAAACCTACCTACTGTCTTCCTAATCCTATCGACTATCCCTTTTTGACTGGATGTTCTCTTCTACATTCAATCATCCAAGGTACAAGGTCCTATGCCATTGTATATCGATTTATCTGAGACATCTGTGCAGAACGTAATTCAATGCTAAGTATCCCAATCAAGAACCCAATGACCTTCTGGGCTTAAAATCTTACTTAGATTTCTCTTTTCGTTCATATATTTCACCTCTATATTCTTATAAATATCACAGGTTCCTAATACCATTGTTCATCGAGCAGAATGGTTCCTAATCAAAATTGAAAATGTTATTAACACTAACCATACACTGTTCCCTCAATCTAACTTTACAGAAAAGCAATGACAGTGTTGGTCTTACAATACAGGAATGTATGGGATCTTCCACCTGATGAGAACCTCAAAGGTATGTGCAGAAATGATTCCTGGAGAAGATGTAGGCAGCTATGAAGGACCTGAGAGAGCAAAAGTCATCTTCCATGGAAAACAACCTGGTAGGATGAAGTTTGGTGTCTGAATCAGCCTCTGTCTTCTTAATGTAGAGGAGACGGACCAAACCAGGCCTTTTGGAGAGCTGTTCCTGAGAGCCTATGGATTATATCCCATTCTAACTTATGAAAGGGTCACAGGAAGTAGGGGCAGCCTCCATCTAAAGGGACCATAAGAAGCAACTGCTAAAACAAAGTGGTTGCCAAGGCAGTGACCTCATTCAGTTCCTGAAGGAAGTGACCTCACCTCACTTCCTTGGTGTTGGAACTCTCTGAACTTGGGATCCAGGAAGCCAGGCACCCCGAGCCAGTCCCAGTCCCAGTCCTAGTTGTCTCACTTGTTTGGATTTACCAAGGAGAGGGTCAGTCTTTCTTGGTACCTACTGATTTGAAGATGTCCAAATGCCAGAAGAGCTCTGAAGAGGGGCCTTTCCTGAGAAAGAAGGTAGTGGCTCACCACTGGTTCCTGTCAACTTCACAGAGTTGACCAAGGAGACCAGATCTGAGACAAGACAGGCCATTTCGGAGGAACATAGTATGGCCCAGCAGTCAGAGAACACTCCGAATAGTCACAGACCTACTTGGGGGAAGGAGGTGCCTTTGTGGGTGTGGTTGTGGGTTTGTGATTTGGTCTCATGTTCTGAGAATAAGTTTTTTCAGATATCAGCTCCGGAGCCCAGGAATTAATTCTCATTGGGGCTAAGGTTCCCCACCAGTGAGATTTGAAATTGGCGCTGGCTGCAGAGTTAACAAGGGCAGGGACTTTTAACGCCACTGCAGAAAAGAAGATGGTACGAAGAAGAAGTCCTTAGGTGCCATGTTGGGGTTTTTCTCTGGGGTATGGCTGCCATTTATACTTTTCCTAACATTCCTCCCTTTTTGTTTTCTTAGAAAGTGGGGCATTGTTTGTCATTTCTGGCTGCTGCCTGCTGTGTGGGGGTGCTGTGGGGCCTAGAAAGGGAAGTGGACAAATGCTCGGGGGCCAGGTCTGGGGATATCATGGCAGCCAGAAATAAAAGCCAGTGGTATAGATAGCTACTTCAGTAGGGGTAAAGTCTATGAAAGTTCCCTGATGCCACAAGTTGTCGATGGCATGAAACCAGTCCTGGATGGAGGAGATTGTTGGTATCAGCTACTGGTCCTGTAACAGAGACTCTAGGAAATACTGGAAGCGTTGCCTGGTCATGGCGTCACCAGCACTTGAAGAAGATCAGAGCGAATAAAAACAGAATGAAGATAAAAATTAAAGCAAAGGTCAATTTTTGGCAGAAGTTCCATGTTGGGGGACTGACATAGAAGAGGCCAAGGGCCATGAGGAAGCTTAGAAGGTCATAAAGACTCATGAATCCAGGATGGCAGCTTGAGAGGTTCTCCAAGCTCGTTGCCTCCCGCTGTCTGATGTACGTTGCATTCCATCGTGCCTGGTAGTGAGCTTCATCACTGAGTGAACTGTTCTCTTGGAGATGTTAGGGGTTCATCGGTCATCAGAGGATGGTAGTGCCTAAGCAAAAGCTGGTTGAAATTTTGATTAGAAATTTTTTGCAGTTGGGTTTGAAGGAACTTCATTATGCATGGCAAGAGAGCAAAAAAAGGGAGCATCCCAATAAGGGGCCCCAAGATAGGTAGTAAGTACATGGCAAGATAGGATTGGAAGAACCCTGTTATGGGATTGGAGGAGCTAGGTTTGAGCAATTTGGTCAATAATTTCTGCAATTTAACAACATTTTTTTCTATCAGCCCAGATTCATTAACATAAGAGCAACATTCCTCTCTGAGGAATAGGCATGTACCCACTTTTTCTGCAGTGAGAAGATCAATTGCCCTTTGGTTCTGTAAAGCCACTTGTGCCAATGAAGTAACCTGGCGCTGCAAGGAGCCCAGAGACTCAGCAGTGGTATCGAGTGCTTCCTGCAGTTTTTGTTGCAGGTCTTTGAATTCCCATAGAGCATGACCTATAGCTCCACCAGAGAATCCGAGACCCGCCACTGAGGTTGTTAAAGTGAGGCCTACCAGAACCGGCAGAAAGACTGCCCTACGGGTTCAGGAAGGTAGGGCCAACTGTCGGAATTCGGTGGGAGTATACAAAGACAGCTGAGGAACTACAGTAACCAAGAAACAGGTGCCAGAGACATTGATCGTTGTGGTACTTAAAGACCCATTACACCAGAGGAAATGTCCAGGTTGCATAAATGCAGGGCTCGATTGGGTGCTTAAGCTCAAGGAACAAATGGGTAAAGGATTCATTATTGGCAGGTGGAAACAGATGAAAGCAAATAAAGTATTGGTGAAATAACTTTCCCACAGTGGGATACGTGTCACATGTAGGGGTTGTCCTTTCTTAGAGAAATTGTAGGTTTTTGCTGAAATATTTCCTGCCGCTAATGGGACTAAGTGAAGCACAGAGAAAGCACTGAGAAGGAGGCACAAAAAGAGGGGTGGAGTTTAATAATCGAAGAGATTGGTGTAACAAATTGAGCCATGTGTCAGGGGGACCTGAGGGGGTTGAAGGGTCTGAATCCTTTGTGGATGAGCTATGGATAAGATCTAAAAGTTTTGATTCTGACTCCTTAATGTGTTCAACTACCTGGATGGTTGCCTTAGGTGGCATAATCAGGGTACGGCCGACTGTCATCCACCCTGTGGGTCTGGCTGAGGTTGTCCGAGCATAGACAGCAAACTCAACATAGTCCCAACGTTTGGCCTTGGGGTCAGGTATATCTAAAGTATACCATCCATTGTTATCAGATAAAGAGACTTTATCCCACTTTAGGTAACTAGAAGTCCACACTTTAGGGTAACAAAGTGAGTGGTAAGAATAGCTACCATGTTCATCATGGAACCTGCATGACCAATAGGGGCACCCATTATATATCTCAGGCCACCAATGACAATAGTCTTTTGTTTGATCAAAAAGGAAGCAAATGAAAAGCCAGTTCCAGCTACCAGGGACGAAGGTCCTTGAAGGTGACAATTTTAGGGAAATAGAGGTGCAGTTGTGGATGAAGCAAGTAGTTGCATCCACTGCACGGACCTTCTACATGCCATGTTCTGAGTATCGTTCCTGAAGAGTGAATAAATACATGGTAGGAGAGGAGGGTAAAGACCAGTCCCGATAGAGCACAGAAAATAAGCAGAGCACAAAAAACAAGCAGTTACAGAAGATTAGGGTGTTGAGAGAGCCCATTGTGACTTTTTTAAGAGGAATTGGGCTGCATGGAACACCGTGTGAGCCGCAACTTAAATGGGTGAGATGAGTGTGGAGAGCAGGAGTTAATGGGAGGTTCAGGAGGTGATTCTTGGAGTTCCTCTGGGTTGGTCCTGTCGTCAGCAGGTGGGGCCTCCTGGTGATATGGCTTCAACCTAGAAATGTGAATCCAGGGAGTTAGATGGTTGTCTGGTAAGGAGAGTTTGGCGGCAGTGGGGGTACAGAGAATGACAGGATAGGGGCCTTCCCATTTTGGGGCAAGAGTCCCTTTCTCCTCTGGGGTATTATAATATACTAGACTCCCAGGTGTTAAGGGAGGAGTGTTTGGAGAGGACACTGGGTCCGGATGAAGCCAGTCCTGATATTTCCAGAGTTCCGAGCGGAGATGATACAAAAGAGGCAAAGACAAATCTCGGGTGAGAGGTCCTTGTGAAATGACCAACCCAGGGGGTATAAGAGGTCTTCCATATATTATCTCAAAGGGAGACAGTAAAGATGGTTTTTAGGGAGAGCTCTGATTCGAAGCAAATCCAAGGGAAGGAGTTTGACCCAGTCTAAGTTTAATTCCATTGTCATTTTGGTAAGGACTTCCTTTAGAGTACAATTTACCCTTTCCACTTTCCCTGAAGCTTGTGGATAATATGGACAGTGGAAATGCCACTTGAAGGAGAGGGCTTGAGAGACCTTTTGTGTGATTCTAGAAATAAACTCAGGGCCATTGTCATATTGTAGAGAAGTGGGCATACCAAACCTGGGGATGATGTCTGTCAGTAAGATTAAAGCTACAGTGGAAGCCGTTTTATTGGAAGTGGGAAATGCCTCAATCCAACCAGAGAAAGTGTCCACAAAGACAAGGAGGTATTTAGTGCGCCATACTGTGAGCATGTTGGTGAAGTCTACCTGCCAGTCAGCAGTGGGAATGTGTCCCCGGGCTTGGTGGGAAGGAAAAGGTTTGGGCCTTAAAGGAGTATAAGTGTTGGTCCACTGACAGATCTGACAATTAGAGGCTATATTCTGTAGCATGGCTTTGTCAGAGAGGGTGAGCGAGAAGAAGCTCTGTAAAAAGAGGGTCAAAGACTGAGAATTGGAAAGGAATAGAGTATGAAGGAACTTGAAGAGATCCTTGTTCTTACTGGAAGAAGTAGGGGCTTCAGATGAGCTGTCTAAAGTGGCCATTATATGTCCCCCAGGGGGTCCATCATTGGAAGTGGTAGCAGCCATTTGTTCTGCCTGGTCAGCTTTGGCATTGCCCTCAGTGATAAGAGAGACGTCCTTCTAATTAGACCTACAATGGACAACTCCCACCTGGGTGGGTAAGTGGGAGGCCTTTATCAGATTGGTTATAAGAGCCGAATTAGTGATCACATTACCTTTGGTGGTAAGTAGGCCTCGCTCCTTTCATATTGCAGCATGGGATAAGATATGGAAGACATATTTTGAATCAGTATAAAGGGTTAGGGATTTTCCTTGTGCTAGAAGGCAGGCACGAGTGGCTACTATAAGTTCAGACTGCTGGTTGGTAGTTCCTGAAGGCAGAGCTTTGGCCTCTATAATCTCAGTGGCTGAAACTACAGTGTATCCAAAGTAATGAGTGCAATTCTGCCTAAAGGAACTGCCATCAGTAAACCAGATAAGGTCAGGCTTGGCTAGTAGTCTCTCAGAAATGGAAGAATGACAGGGGAGGAAATCATCTAAGGTTTCCAACCAATTATGAGTTGGTGTGTTAGACGTGGGAGTCATTGAGAGCAGTGAGGCAGGGTTCTGTGCAGAGCAGGGGAGGAAAGTAATGTTAGGGTTTTCCAGAAAGGAAGTGAGGAGTGACAGAACTCTGGATGGAGGAAGGGTTTGAAAGCCCTTATAAGCTAAAAGATCCTTCAAGTGATGTGGGGAGTGGATAGTTAAAGGGGCCCCAAAAGTAAGCTTAGAGGCTTCTTTGTGTAAAATTTGTCCAGCAGTCAGAGCTCTTAAGCAAGGGGCCCACTCACGGATGGTAGGGTCAATTTGCTTTACAAATATGCCACAGGTGCAAATGTAGGCCCATAGTTTTGACCTAAGACCCCAAGTTCTTGCCTCCCTTTTTCATGGACATATACATGAAATGGTCTTGAAAGATCAGGAAGGTGAAGGGCAAGTGCCTTTAAGACAAGTTGCTGAAGCCTGCGCAAGTGGTAGTTTGGGGAGGAGGCAAGAGATTCACTAGGGGGTCCCTTTGCTAGTTCATACAGGATTTGTATAGAAGAGAATAATTTGGGATCCAGGCCCTAAAATAACCTGCTAGTCCTAGGAATAATAGTATTTTGGCTTTTGTATGGGGCACTGGAAGATCAGAGAGGAGTTGCCTCCTATCCAGTGTTATTTCCTTTTTTCTGGGTGTAAGGCAAAAACCAAGAAAGGTGACAGAAGACTGGGAAACCTGGGCCTTGTGGGGAGACTTCCTATTTCCCTTGTCTGCTAGGAAATTAAGAAGCTGTGCAGTGTGGGATTGAGAGTGTTCCCAGAGGGACTACATAGAAGAAGGTCATCGACATATTGAAGGAGAGTAGAGTCAGGACAGGTCGGGTGAAAGGATGTGAGGTCCTGGGCAAGAACTTGGCCAAAGAGATGGGTGCTATCCCTGAATCCCTGTGGGAGGACAGTCCAGGTAAGCTGATGAGAATGGCGGGTGTGAGAGTCAGTGCAAGTAAAAGCAAAGATATCCTGAGATTCTGAGAACAAGGGAATAGAAAAGAATGCATGTTTCAAATTTAGAACCAAGAAGTGGGTAGTAGTGGCAGGGATCTGAGAGAGGAGGGTGTAAGGGTTGGACACTAGCGGGTGGATGGGGACCACAGAGGAGTAGACAAGGGGAAGGTCTAGAACCAGCCTGTAGGACACGTTAGGTTTCTTAACTGCCAGAATGGGGGTGTTGAAAAGAGAGTGTGTAGGCCTAAGTTACCCCTTTAATTATAAATCCTGGATGATGGCTTCTAATCCGAGGAAGGCTGTGGTTGTGAGTGGATATCATGGTTGACTAATATATCTTGAAGGCTCCAGTAAGACAATATGAAAAGGACTGCATTTAGCCATAAAGGGTGTAGTTGTGTCCCAAAACTCAGGGTTAACTGGTTTAGATAGTCGTGGGAGAGTGCATGGAGGAGGTGTATCTGCCCCTAGGAACATCATGAGGAAATGAGAGGTAGGAGAGGTGTGGGGTGATATGTGAATGGTGACTTTTAATAGTGAGAGTATGTCCCTTTCCAGAAGGGGAATGGGGCAATGGCTCATAACGAGAAAGGAGTGAGTGAAGGACAAAAGGGATTTTGAGGGAAAATATGTTTACCTCCTACCACGACAATAGGAGTTTTTGAGGGTGTGGTAGAACCCCAATACTCCCTCAAGACCGAAAAAGTGGCACCAGTATCCAAAAGGAAGGTAATGAAGCGTCCATCCACCAGGAAGGTGACCCTAGGTTCTTGATTCTTGATGGTAATAATCTGGAGGGAAGGCCCAGGGCTCCATCATTCCTCCTCTGCCAAGCCCAGGAGAGGCTGGGGTTGCCGGGTGGCTGACCAACCTCCCTTCCGGGTTGTTGGGCAGTCTTCCCCCCAGTGTCTCCTTTGATGGCATGTTGGGCAGGGGTTGTAGGGTGTTCTCGGCGAAGGACAATCCTTACCACATTTGAAGCAAGCTCCAGGGGGTGTCACATTGGGACGGCGTGGTGATGGCCTTCTCTGAATGACCTGGGCCAACATTTGGAATTTGGCATTTTCAGCTCTCTTCCTACGACATTCACTTTCATCCTCTCTACCATGAAAAACCTTTAAAGAGACAGCGAGGATTTCGGTCTGAGGAGTAGCAGGGCCCTGTTCAAGCTTTTTAAGCTTGGCTTTAATGTCAGAGTATTTTTGGGCCAGAACATATGTCATTAAGAGATGACGGCCATCAGGGGTTTCTGGGTCGAGTTATGTGCAGTGTTGAAGGGCCTTGGTTAGTCTATCCAGGAATTCTGAAGGTGTTTCCTCCTTCCTTTGAATGACCTCCTGCACCTTTTTAAAGTTAACAGCATTGTGGGTCGCCTTTTTCAGGCCCGCCAAGAGGCAGGATGTAAAAAGGTCATGAGTCTGTAAGCCTTCAGGGGTGTTGTAATCCCATAGGGTTCCTGCTCTGGGACAGCATGAGAGCCCGTGGGGTGGTCAGGATTGGTCCTATGATTTTCATCAGCATGGGCTTGGGCTAGCTCCCAGACCCATTGCCTTTCCTCGGGGAGAAGTGTATTGGCCAAGAGCATGTATATGGCATGATGAGTGAGGCTATATGCTTGCAGGACCCATTGAAACTCCCGAATGTAAGTGGTGGGTTTAGTGGTGATTGAGCCTAACTTGCTCTCTAGCTGAGTAATGTCTGACCTGGAGAAGGGCACGTGGACTCTGATGACACCCTCGGGACCAGCTACCTCACGAAGGGGTGCGATTGTCTTAGGGGTGGGAAGGAGTCCTTTAGACCTGGTAAAAGGAGGACTGAGAGAGGCAGGCGGAGGACAGGAAGGAGAGGGAGGGGAAGGGAGTGTCTCTTTGGAAGAGGAGGAAGTGGAGCAGGCAGAAGAGGACGGAGGGGAGGGGGATAAAATGGAAGGCTGAGGATCCATGGAATCAGGCAGAGGATGAGGAGGGTATTGCAGAAGAGAAGGGGCAGATGGGGCTGGGGAGAAGGTGGGGGTTCATCTGCTGGGTTGAATGAGGAAGAATCTGTGAAGTCAGAAGTAGAAGTAGGGAAAGAGAGGGGATTGCAAGCAAGGAGGACCTGACGGGGAGGGCAGGAGGAGCAGAGACAAGGTGCTGTGTGGGAAGGCTAATACCTTCAATGCAGGGAATCTCCCTCCACTTTTCCAGACGCTGGCAGTAGTTAAAAAGGTCCCAGGGGAGGTTTGGATCTAAGGAGCCTTCTGGAGGCCAATGATTGCCATTATCCAGTGGATATGGAGGCCAATCTTGGGTACAGAATTTAATTAAAAGTTTGGGCTTGATGTCTGGTGTGAGGGAGAGTGTGGCCAGATTTTTTATTAAACATTTGAGAGGTGAGGCTTCAGGTACAGATGAAGAGGTGCCCATTGTCACAGGGAGAGATGGAAGAGAGAGAGAGAGAGAGAGAGAGAGAGAGAGAGAGAGAGAGAGAGAGAGAATAAGAGTAAGCGAGAGAGACAAAGAGAAAACCCGAGCTGGAACGGCTTCCAGGAAATTCAGGGTGAATGGGGGTCACGTGGGTGTCCCCAAAATGACCAGCTGTCGCGAGGAAATACAGAGGGTACTACCTGGTCGTCACCAGTGAAGTGCGATCTGGAAGACCCAATGGGTTTGGAGCCATGGGCAACCTGACGTCAGGAAAGTTTTCGAACGCAGCTGAAGAAGTCAGTAATGAAAACAGAACTCCAGCTCCAGCAGAATGCAGTTCTAGGACGGGAGTTCAGTTTTCCCTGAGCAGAGAGGCAGCTTCAGCCAGACACAGCAGCCCTGCAGGAAACAGCAAATCTAGCCGGCAGCAGCAGTGGCAGCAAAGGAGGAAAAACCACAGAGCCTCTAGTGTAAACTCAGAACCCTCATGCCCCAAAGGGAAACGGATCACTAGAGGGTCCACTGTGACCAGTAAAGGTCTTGATGGGAGGAATTCCCTCTCCCCTACCGGGCGTCTAGAGTGTGCTGGACAATCAGGGTCACAAAACTAGCGGTAGCCCGAAGGAAGTTGGCGAGCCGGGGTCAGGGGAAGCTTACATACATCAGATCAGTGGTGAGTGCAGGAAGCTGGCGTCTGAAAAGAGCGGACCAGGACGGAGTGTCTGGGCGGAATGGGGGACGGGGCTCTTGTTGGAAAGAGCTCACCGTATCCTCAAACGGGGCACCAAAATGAAAGAACTCCCCACTCAAAGGCACTTCGCCGGGAGAATTCCAATTTTATTGCAAAAAGCTGTGTGCTTATATAGAACTAAGGAGGAGATGAAAGGACTTAGATAAATGGCAGGCAACCCGTTTATTGGCAAGTTCTTTCAGATATCAGCTCCGGAGCCCAGGAGTTAGTTCTCATTGGGGCTAAGGTTCCCCGCCAGCGAGATTTGAAATTGGCACCAGTGGGAGAGTTCACCCGGCGGGAACTTTTCGCGCCACTTCAGAAAAGAAGAAGGTAGGAAGAAGAAGTCCTTAGGCGCCATGTTGGGGTTTTTCTCTGGGGTATGGCTGCCGTTTATACTTTTTCCAACAATGAGTATACCAGACAGTGCCTTGATTGACTGGTTTTCATTAAAATGGTGTTTAACAGAGATGCCAGAAAGTTGGATCCTGCTGAGTAGTGGGCCTAGAGCAATGGTGGGCAGGTGTGTGATAAAACATCTGTGGTGGGGCCATGTGGATCTGCCATTGGCTTCCAAATGGCTTGTCACTGACATGGTCAAACCAGCAGACCCTTATACGTAAAGGCATCTTGTTATATGGAGAGGTTTCAGGACGCTGTTCAAAATCAGGTTGCTATAGTCAAGGGGGCAAGCTATGTGGGATAGAAGCCTGGTTCTTGTATTCTCCAGCAGACCCTGACTCACCACACGTGACAGAACTCCCTCCCGTACTGTGTTCCATTTAAACTCCTTGTATTTCGTGAAGCAAGTACCAAACTTCCAGTGCAGCAGCAAAAAACACCACGAAAATAGAGGATGACCATATGGCTTCACAGTCCACATGGGGAGACATTTAGCCCCCAGGGGCCACAGTTTACCTACAAAGGGAGAATTCAGCAATGCTGCCTCATGTTCATTGGGAAAAAAAGAAACAATGTCCACCAGGTCACATAGATGCAGACCCAGCTTTTATGGTCTCACTAGAAAGGAAGCTAAAGCTCCTGACAACAACATATATTTCAAGTGCCCAACCTCACAGAGAGTTTCCCAAGAAGTCTCTAGGCCAGCAGAATTCCATTTTTGTGGAGTGTTTACCCTGTTCCTTACTTTTGAAAACTCCTCTACCACTTCCAAGATTGTGAACTCCTGATTGTTTTCCATTCCAGATATGTATTCACGGAATTTCTAACTCTTTTCCTCTAATTGTTTCTTACTTGGGGCGAAGGTATTGTCAAGACATTGTTCTGGATAAGAGTGGGAAGATTTTTGTGTAGCACATATTTACATACACATTGGATACATTTTGCAATTTTTCATTCGAAATACTGAAACTCTGACACTAACCCATACCCTACTAGACTCTGACTACTAATCCTAATATGATGGAGAAAAATAACCCAAACAGAATAGAAATACAAGCAGTTCAGAGGAGGCATGGTGAATAGTTGGTCTTGCCTTTTCCATGATATAGGGTAGGAGTTATAAATCTTGTCAATTTTTTTCTTGAAATTGTTCTCCATGTGTTTTTAAAGTTAACACACATGTGAATTCCTGTCTCCCATTTTCTGTAGCCAATTCAGCACATGTATTTTTATATGCACATACAAAATCCTACCTGGAATACATGTACATTTTTGTGAGGTGGCTAACTTGGCAGATACAAAGTATGAGAAGAAATCACTCCTCCTAAATGCTTTTGGAACTGAAAATTCAAACTATGAGTGAGCTTTTTAGTTGAGCAACATTATACATAAATCCATGTTCAGTAAAATTAATATTTTTGGATCTGTGGATGATATATATTACATGATGAATTTTGATTGGCATATATTTTCTACTTTCCAATGTATTTGTGTGTGTGTGTGTATATATATATATTATATATATATATATATATATATATATATATACACTCTAGATTTTTCAAAATATGAAATACATGTGTCTTATTATACACTCCCTAAATTCACTAATGTTCATGTATGTGGTTTTATAATCAACTTTTCATAAGATTATTTTCAGAAACATTCATCCACCTGAAATACATATTTGTTTTCTAGTACTGAAAACTTACTTCAGTGAATGGTGCAAACAAATCCTTATATTTCTACAGTAACTGACCCACTTTAACATCAATGCTACTAGATTCCTATGGGACATGATGTGTATTTTGACGTTCAATTTTTTTCAACACTGGTACATTTCTATTTCTTCAGTTTTTGTACATCATAAAATGTACATTTCATCCACAAGTTCACAAATTTAAAGACATTTGTAACACATTCAATCACTTCCTGCTTCAGAACACATATATTCCTACTTGTTTTTGACTGCTCATTTCATGAGACTTCTTTCCAAATACATTATTTTCGATTTCCATAATCAATTTTGAAGCAAAACTCACACAGAATTTATGATAAACTACAACCCTAATATTACCATTAGATGTATAACTGGTTGGAATGAATGTATGTATATCAATATAAGATTTGCTATGTATTTTGAGATATAAATTTATTCCAATTTGTAAAGTTGGAACAAGTTATATTATTTATTCACAGTATGGTCTATTCAATCATTCCCTCTATATTCATACACACATGGTACACCTATTTGTGCCCCCAATACTAATTTATACCTCTTCAAAATATTGCTCCCAGAAATGGTGCAAGAAATACTCATGTCACCTGATCTACATATACATTTTATCACAGTAATATTCTGGCAAGAAAATGCAAAGTCACACTTACGATTGTACCAAAGCCTAAATGGAATATGAGTATGGATTATAAAAATCACCCGTGTCCAGGTTGGCTAATGCTCTCAAATGTCAATCCTATTGGTGACTACATATGTGTTTCTTCCTAAGATTATATATTCAACTTCAAGCCTGCTGAAAATGTCTAATCCAATCAATCACTTTATCATTTGCCTGATTTCCTATGTCTCTATTGATATCTGCTTTCCTACATATTTTCCCCAATTCATCATTGTGACCAACTCTTCACATGTGCTGACATTTACATTTTCTCTCTACCTGAAACCCTATTGCTAAAGAACTTTTTTTTCAAATCCTATACTCACTCTTTTTTTCTAATTCTACCAACTATCTTCCTAATCCTACCAACTATCCTTTTTAGACTGGATGTTCTCTTCGACATTCAATCATCCAAGTACAAGGTCCTATACCATTGTGTATAGATTTATCTGAGACACATGTGCAGAACATAATTCAAAGCTAAGTATCCCAATCAAGGATCCAATGCCCTTCTGGGCTTCAAATCTTACCTAGATTTCTGTTTTCATACATATATTTCACCTCTATATATACTTACAAATATCGCAGGTTCCCAATACCATTATTCATCCAGCAGAATGATTCCTAACCCAAATCAAACATGTTATTAACCCTAACCATACTCTTTGCCCTCCATCTAACTTTACAGAAGAGCAGGGACAGAGTTGGTCTTACAATACAGGAACATAAGAGACCTTCCACCTGCTGAGAACCTCAAAGGTCCATGCAGAAATGAACCCAGGGGAAGATAGAGGAAGCTATGAAGGACCTGAGAGAGCAAAAGTCATCTTCCACGACAAACAACCTGGTCAGGATGAATGGGTGTGTCTGAAGCAATCTCTCTCTTCTTAATGTAGAGAAGATGGACCAAACCAGGCCTGTGTGGAGAGCTGCTTCCGGGTGCTATGTTTGATATACCATTCTAACTTGTGAAAGTGTCACAGGAAGTAGGGGCAGCCTCCATCTATTGGGACACTTGGAAGCAAATGTTAGGAAAAAGTGATTGCCTAGGCAGTGACCTCATTCAGTTCCAGAAGGAAGTGACCTACATCACTTTCTTGGTGATGGAACTCTCTGAACTTGGGATCCAAAAAGCCAGGCACCCAGAGGCAGTCCCAGTCCCAGTCCCAGTGGTCTCACATGATTGGATTTACCAAGGACAGAGTCAGTCTTTCTTGGTAACTACTGATGTGAAGATGGCCAAATGCCAAGAGAGCTCTGAAGAGGGGCCTTTCCTGAGAAAGCAGGTAGTGGCTCACCACTGGCACCTGACAACTTCACATTGTTGGCAAGGAGACCAGATCTGAGATAGGATAGCCCATTTTGGGGGAACATAGTATGGCCCATCAGTCAGAGGACACTCCGGATAGTTACAGACCTACTTGGGGGAAGGCGGTGACTTTGTGGGTGTGCGTGTGAGTCTGTGGTTTTTTCTCATGATCTGGGAATAGGTAGGAAAGTCGCTTTGTTTGGTTTGGATTGGATCGTTTCTAGTAAGTCTTTTGATAAGGCGAGTGTTTTTATGTCTGTTTATCCCACTGTGTCTGTGGTTGTAGATATTAGAAAAAAGAATTCATCAATGGATGTTTCCTGTCTTGTAGAAAGCTTCACAGCATTCATCCTGCCCAATTTATATATGGACTGTGGCTTGCCTTATAGATGGGCAACAACTACTATCTTCCTAAGTTCCTGTTTTCTTCTTGAATTCGGGCCACTCTCCAGAATAGGCTCATGGTTTGGTGTCCACAATATGTACCACCTCCAGGCTCTGTGACATGGCCACGTACTGGATAGCTGAAGGGAATGGGATCATCTCAGAAAACTCAGATATCATTCGAGAAACCCTGCTTTGGGCCATTTGCTTACCTATTGTTCTGTTGCCCTGAATGTCAGAAACGTCTTTGTCTCAGTCCACCCCTTTGTGAAGCCTGAAAAAATGGTTTTCAATGGAAATTAATGGGCATCACCTGTAGCTCTTTGCTTAATTGCTTTGGAAAGGGATGTGTCTGCATCAGACTCGTGGCAATGTGTGAGGCTGTTGCATAGATTCTCAGAACCTGATGGATCTAAAGAAAGATGACATGTGTGCTTCCAAAACCAAAATGGCCAAAAAAGCAGTCATTGTGGACGAAGTCTCTCGCCTTCCTCTGTAAGGTTCCTGACCTCCATCAATTGAAAATAGGGATCCTTTGTGTCAAATGAGTTCTTCAAACCCTGCAGAAGATAGCCCAGAGGTGCTTGGGTTTTCTCATGATTCCAATTCACATAAAGAATATACACCCGAGAGTCAGGAGGCCTCAAATTCGGGAAGCAGAGCAGTATTTATGGCAGGCCTATTTGATCACTCCTGGTTCTCAGGAAGGGTGTCCAGGCAACCCTGACTTTAGGCAAATGAGGGGCAAGGGAGGTTATTTTGTACACTGTCTTGGACTGATCCCCTCATGGAAACCTCGAACCACAGGTTATGATGAGTGTCTATATGGAAGAAGATGAGGGCCTTGTGGGAGTGTTTTGGTTTTAATTGTGGTCATTTGTGTGGCGGTTGGAAGTGATGACTGGGTCTACCTGGGCTTGAACTCTGGTGTGATTCCCCTTAAAGTCTGAGTTCTGGAACTGATCTCAGAGAAATATTGCCATGAACTGTGTTCAGATTTTAGGAGGCCACGCATGGGATTCGCCCTTGGAAACTGAGATCAAGGACAGGGTGGCTTTCCACAGAGCCTTGGAATCTCAGCTAGGATATCACATGATTTTATTCTGAAAGATTTGGCAGCCATAGTTGAGAATCAGAACACCCTTGGACGTCACATTGAAGACCTCAATGGGCCTGGCTTCATGCGACCTTTTGAAGACTCTATGGGAAGACATGCCTGTGAGAGTTCTCCAGAGCTTTCATTGAAATGAGCTTCCTCACCATTTAATGGTTCCTGAATGAACTGAAACCCACAGTGTCTCCAACTTCATCCATGAAAAATGGCTAGATAAATACAATGAAATTTTTGAAATTCCAATAATCAGGTGGCACTAGAGAACCTTTGGATGTCTTGTTGCTGATCATTAGTGTACAAGAGAATGCCATGATTGACCGAGTTTCATGAAAATGGTGTAGAACAAAGATGCCAGTAAGTTGGAGCCTGCTGAGTAGTGGGCCTATTGCAGTGGTGGGCAGGTGTGTGATAATACATCTGTGGTGTGGCCATGAGGATTTGCCATTGCCTTCCAAATGGCTTGTGACTGACATTGTGCATCCAGCAGAACCTTCTATGTAAAGGCATCTTGTTACATGGAGAGGTTCCAGGGCAAAGTTCAGAGTCAGATTTCTATGTACAAGAGGGCAAGCTCTGTGAGATATAACCTGGTTGTTGCATTCTCCTGCAGACCCTGACCCACCACAAGTGACAGAACTCCCTCCAAAACTGGGTCCCAGTTGAACTCTTTGTATTTCATGAAGCAAATACCAAACTCCCAGTGCAGCAGCACGAAACACCACGAAAAGTGGAGGATGAAAAAATGGCTTCACAGTCCACACGGGGAAACACTTAGCACCCAGTGGCCACAGTTTACCTACAAAGAGAAAATTCAGCACTGCTGCCTTATGTTCATTAGAATACAAGAAACCATGTCCTCCAGGTCACATAGATTCAAACCCATCTTTGATGGTCTCACTAGAAAGGAAGCTAAAGCTCCTTACAACAACATATATTTCAAGTGCCCAACCTCAGAGGAAGTTCCTCAAGAAGTCTTTAGGCCGTCAGAGCTCCATGTTTTTGGAGTGTTAATTGTTAGACCACGACACAAGAAAAGACCACTGACTCTAATTAAAATCATAATAAATTAATCTTATTATTTCTACCTTTCATGCTGCCTCCCCTCCCAAAACAGCCGGAACAAGACAGCAACCCCAGCTTTCCTACAGCCCAGCTTTATAGCCCAGAAAGTTACACAAAAGGGGTGTTACAGATAACAGAACTCTGACAAGCATCACACTAATGGTAGTTTAGGTTTTTTTTGCTGTCCCTACATCAGAATTCAGAGGACCATTAGAGCCTCAGAGAGGGATGTTGTCTGGCCAGAGAAGGCAAATATTTATGATGTGTCACTAAAGTTTCAGAGAGGGCTGCTATCTGGTCAGAGAGCCGGGCATGCGTGAGTTCAAGGCACGGGCAGGCATTTCAAGCAGGTTCAGAATTTGCAGTAATTTATGGTAAAGCCAAAATTACCTTTTCATGGCTTTGTGGCAAGATGGCTCTCAATTTTAATAAAAGATCAGGTTGGGTCTATCATTTCCCCCTTTTCTCTGTGTCCCTTTCAAATCTTTAATAGATTAGGGGAAGAGCACTGAGGAAATTTTAATCCCTCAGGTAAGATTCTCCAAATTTTTAGAACTTACCCAAAACCGATCTCCCTGATTTTACCAGACTTAATTAATTACTTATATTGATAGTCTACTTATCTTTCTCTCCATTGTTGTAAGAAGAGTGGCGTCAATCATTATTTCTTCTTCTGACCTGAGACAGGGTGAAGTGAGTGGGCATGGCGTGAGGGACATGAGTTGCCTTTTATAAGTCAGTTGGGGGACATGAGTTGCCTTTTAGAAGTCATTTCGGATTGAAGTCTGGTTGGGGAAGAACAGGTTGTAAAGTCATCTGGGGATGGGTTCTTCTATGAGAGAAACAAAAACCATGAGTACTGAATAAATGTTGCAGCAGCCGGAACATGTTAGTGTATAGAAGTTCCCTCACCAGTCTTTAATATCCCCAGTTATCAGGACTATCAAATTAATATTTAACTTTTAGTGTTACAGTTGTCCTTCCCCATAAGATACAGTTTAACAATGTAATGTCATCTGATCTTGTAAAATCCTTTTTCTAGTATGACCTCTGCGTCTAATAGAGAAACCTTTAATTCTGTTACTCAGGGCTGGATAATCGTACTAGCAAACACCAAGCCTACCTGTGTTGGTTAGGAATATCTGCAGGCCTTAAATTAAAAATTTCTGCCTCTGGCAGCTCTTCTTGATAGTCTCTTTTTATAAGTATCAGGCATTCCTGTCTGAGAATCCTTCTTTGTAGCCTCCAGTCTTACTTATTTTGGGAGGCTAAAATAAAGTGCATACCTTAAAATATTATTATTATTATTATTATTATTATTATTATTATTATTATTATTATTTAAAATGCCCAGGAATGGCTGAATTTTCGTCTTAACTGTCTTTCCAAAGTGTTTAAGATGAAGCAGTCAAACTGACTTTTGTTTCTATCTATTGTTAACAGTCAGCTGAGCTTTATGGGAGTCAATTCTGGAAAAATGAGAGCACATTTTCAATTCTGCTAGTGCCATTTGTGCTAGGTGGGTCCAGGTCTTGCTTGACCATTTATCTTCCCTCAGAAGCATCAGGGATATCTCCTTTCTCTGATGACTGTCCTCTTCATAACAAATGCACTGATTGGCTTTCTGTTCTCCAGTGGTCTCATTAATCTCCCTGATCAGAAGGTTATGTGGCTCAGAGTTGCAAAGCTCTTTAGAGAAGTCCCCTGTTCCCTGGATTCAGATTGACTCAGAGGGTAAGAGCCAAATATTGGTTTTCTTGGCCCTTTTCATTTAACTTTAATTTTAAATCCTAATCTTAAACATCCAGCAAATTAATTTTAACAGCCTTATATTAAGAGTACTGGACTTTAATGTCTATAACTTTATAATTATCTTTTTATTAATTGGGATCTGTATTATTCTGTCTGTATTGTAGGTGATGACTTATAATCTTGAATAAACCCATGTTGTGTTCTTAAAGCAACACATTTGTAAAACACTAACAGGGAATCTTTAGGTAACTTATAAGAAAATTTCAACTAAAATTAACAAAAGTAAAAATACTTAGTTCGTGTAATAGCTACCCTAAATTTTTTGGCTGAGTATTACATTATATCCCCTGTTTGAGATCCTAGGAATCTTGACATTTTTTATGTTTTTAACATAACTTTAAAGAAATATTATCTGACGTACTTGTTTCATAGTCATTCTCACATATAGTAAGATGGGACACACAGCCTTATCTCAGGTAAGGCAGGGCTCTTTATAAATCTTAAGCATTTTAGTTCTAAAGCTGATCTTTATTTTTTTTGTTGTTTGGGGGTCTGGGAAGATCTACTCCTTAAGAAACTAATAGTTCATACTCAGGATTGGTTTTTGGTAGGAAAAATTATGATAAACATGGATTATTAGAATTACTTTATAATTTGGAAGGGTTTCTAGAAAACAGTATACCAGATCTGTAAGTTTCTATGTGAGGAGCCTCTAGGTCATTGTGGTGTTTGTGAACTTCCATTTTAGTGTACTGTGGCCAAGGTCAAAATGTACAGACAGTGAAGGTGTAACCCATCAACTTCATCTTCAGACACTTGCAAAATAGTTCCCAATTTCAGGTTTGGCTCTATGAGCAAGTGAATGTGCAGGTTGAGGGCTCAATCATTGGTTTTAAGAAGTATATGAACCTCTCATCAGATGATGCAGAAGAAATTGATTTAAAACAAAGTAAAGAACAGAACTGGGTCACTGTGTACCAAAAGGAGATAATATTACTCTGCTACCAAGTGTCTCTAACTAGAAATGATCAATGAAGTCATGAATTATTGAGAAGGCAGTTTTGTTTTTTTAGGTGTTTTTGTTTAGGAGTATAATCCTAAAGTATTTGTTTATATTGCTTTGATTACCCTTTTGTTATTACCAGATGACAATAATGGTATGGGGTTGTTTTTATTAAAAAGTAAAAATTAAAAGCAACATTGACAAAGTTTACATAAATTGTTTGTGGTCTCATGAACATTAGCTAACACCATATGATATCACATTTAAAACATGAATTAAAGAAAGCCTGAAAGTTTTCAACTTTTACATAGATTAGGCTCTCATTAACTTAAAAATACATTTAAATTGTTCCACAATGTAAAAAGTAACATAAAACTTTACATATCTTATTGATAACAGGTAAATAAATCTCCAATATATTTTTTTACCATACAACTTCAGAACACGAGCTTGATATAATGCTCTTTTAAAGTTTCTACCTTACAGACTTGCATACCTGTAAGATATGAAAACATTAATAGCATCACAATTACATTGATGTTCCTACATTAACCAAGTTTAGCTTTTAAAGAAATGGCAGTACAATGCTCTAAAATAACAGTTCTGATTTAATAAGTTTTTTAATTTTTATGGTTCCTTGCTCTAGAAAAAATAAAACTTAATAAACACAATGTTATGGGTAAACTTATGTTTCAAAAAATTTTTGTCTCATTAACACATGACTGATTTTTAAAACCTTATATAGAGTTTAGTAAAAACTTATACAGACCTTAGTAAATGAATCAGATTTCTAACAAAAGTACTCACGAATGAGTAATCCCATATCAAATTTACTTTACTTATTTATCAAAATATTAGAGAAATGTATTGAACAGTGTAAACCATTTTTATGTTGAAGAAAATGTTCTAGAACCAAGGCACATTAGACGTTTTGTAGATATTAATATTTTATTAGATTTTTGAACACCTAGAAAAATTTGTAAGCTTAAATTTAAAAACATTTATTTTTATCTGTTTATCCGATTTAAATTGAAACATTTAAACCACGTGAACTAAAGATCTTTGGATCCACTTTTTAAAATTTGTTTTTATGAGCACTTTTTTTAATGAGCGCTCCTTATATATGTTAATTTGTGTATCATATATATGATATACGGATATATGTCTATATAGACAGACAACACATAACAAAATTGTGCACACATAATAATAGTAAAGGCCTTGTAGTTTTTCACAGGTTAAATATCTATTGCAATGTTTCAAAAAGTCCACAGTTGGTCAAAGATAGAACTGATCAGAAAAACATTAACCTAGGTCTGTATGCTCAGAATCATGAGCTCAAAAATAATAAAGTATCTAAGGAAAACAATAAGAGTCCTAGAAAAAATGACTGGCCAGTAATTAGTAAATACCATACAATTTACTTTTTTTTTCCATTAGGCATCAAATCAGTCTCCTACTAAGCTTGCAGGCTTTTTTCATTTGCATTTCAACATGAGTCATGGCTGAGGTCTGGAAGGAGCAGGAAAAAAAATGCTATTCTGAGCAGACACCTCAGGCCTAAGGCATATTAACCATAATTTTCCAGTTGGGGTGTTGAAAATTATGATACAAGTTCAAGATACAATTCACAAAATTTTATGTCTTTACATCTTATTTTGTCAACAGATACCATACTATGGTTTACTATCCTTGTCCAAATTAATGCACTGGTACACACAGTGACATTTTCTCTGGCTACCGAATTCAAAATTGGTTAAAAAAAAAAAAGTGAATGATTGGGAAGTTACTTGCCAACTTGGAAGTAGAGTTCTTCAGTTTTCCATCCTAAGTATTTAAGTTCTCTGGCATGAATTACCTGAAATCTTAAACTAAACAATGACCTAAACCCGACTTTTAAGTGCAAGATTGTGCAATGCTTCAAAAACCCATTTAGATACCAGTTTTTTTATGATAAAACATCATCATTTAGACACACATTCAGCTAAGATCATTCCCAAGAAAAAAATTATAATATCAACACATTATTGCACATGTCTTAAAGGACCAGAAACAAAGACACAAGACAGACAGAAAGGAGGTAGAGACTATGGTTGTCAGACAGAATCCTTTAAACCAGAGCATATAAGAGAAAAAATCTACTACACCAGTGGCACCCAGGGGGGGACCAGATGTTTTAACAGAGGGGCAACCTGAAATGTAAAATAAAGTGTCTATATGGTGACTTTACTGAATTTAGTGTCCCCTTTTTCTTTTTCTCTTTTTTAACAAGACAGAGGTGGCATAATACTTACAGTGCACGGAAGGAAGGAGGGTATTCCCTGAATCAACAGAGCTTTGGCAGCTGCTGGGGGTCCCTCAGTCCCTCCTTTTACTTACAGGATTAGCTCCTCTGGTTCAGTTCCACCCCAAGCAAGCTCCATCTCCTAACATTTCAGTAGACAGCTCTCACAAAGTTCTGGGGCGGAGGGGGGGTACCAATATGTAACTTAAAGTTCGGTTCCTGACCTAGAAGCCAATTTATACCAATTAAATAATGAGGAATGGGTTCTGAGAAAAAGAAAAGGGGAGGCTAATTGCTTTGCTAACAAAGGAGAAACACAGGGGACTCTGCCAAATGTTGTGACTCTCTTGATCTGGAGGGACAAGGGGTTTTAAAGGAGTTTCACTTGTTAACCTGGGAGATACTCAGTTCTTAGGTCCCCAGCAGGCATTGCCCTCTGCAATGGTTGTGCTCCAGGCAGCCAGCTAGGGGCTTCTATCATCCTGCTAAACAAAGGGGGGTAAAGTTCATCGCAGTTCCTTAAAACACAGTTCAAACGGGTGTCAGGCTTACTCTCTTTATTACCCATTTTCACGTCCAATATCCTTAAGTTTTTACAACCAAAATCACACAACAAAATGAACAAAAGCAAACAAACAAAAAAAAAAAATAGAACGGAGAACAAAACACACCACACACACAAAAAAAGAAAAACAGAAACCCGGCGCCTAAACAGAAAAACAGTGGTACAGTGCAACATCTTGCTAAAGCTCCAGGGTAGGAGCGCGTGCGTGCCCGTCGGCACCTCTCTACACTTCCAGAGGAATTTCCTACAGAACAGAACAGAGGACAGAACGATTCTTGTTACTGTCCTGGACAGGAGTATATGTGAGCCTCCCCAGGCCACATCTCTGTCATCAGAAGAGATCTCCCTTAACCGGATATCAGATGTTATAAAGGCGCCACTTACCTATGGAGGCCTCCTCCATCAGGTGCTTGCTAATAGTTTTAGTGCAGAGGTTCACTGCAATGCTCCCGGGACTAAAGGCTCTCTTTCTAATATAGAGAAGATGGACCATACCAGGCCTGAGTGGAGAGCTGTTCCTTGGTGCCTATGGTTGATATACCATCCTAATTTGCAAAAGTGCCACAGAATGTAGGGTCAGCCTCCTTTTCATGGTACTCTTGGAAGCAACTCTTTGGACAAAGTGGTTGCCAAGGCAGTGACCTCATTCAGTTCCTGAAGGATGCGACCTCACCTCACTTCCTTGGTAATGGAACTCTCTGAACTTGGGATCCAGGAAGCCAGGCACACAGAGCCAATCCCAGTCCCAGTCCTAGTGGTCCCACTTGCTTCGATTTAGCAAGGACAGAGTCAGTCTTTCTTGGTACCTACTGATGTGAGGATGGCCAAATGCCAGGAAAACTCTGAAGAGGGGCCTTTTTTGAAAAAGCAGGTAGTGGCTCACAGCTGGCTCCTGACCACTTCACAGAGTTGGACAAGGAGACCAGATCTGAAACAGGACAGGCCATATCGGGGGAACACAGTATGACCCAGCAGTCAGAGGACACTCTGGAGAGTGAGAGACCTACTTGGGGGAAGGAGGTGACTTTGTGGGTGTGGATGTGTGTTTGTGGTTTTGTCTCATGTTCAGAGAATAGGTAGGAAAGTCGGTTTGTTTGGTTTGGAGTGAACTGTTTCTAGTAAGTTGTTGGACAAGGTGAGTGTTTCTATGTCTGTGTATCCCACTGTGTCCGTGGTTGTAGACATTAGAAAAGAGAATGCATCAATGGATGTTTCCTGTCTATTAGAAAGCTTCCCAGCATTCATCCTGCCCAATTAATGAATACTCTAGGGCTTGCCTTATCAATGGGCAACACCGGCTATCTTCCTAAGTTCCTGTTTTCTTCCTGAATTCTGGCCACTCTCCAGAATAGACTCATGCTTTTGTGTCCACGATATGTAGCACCTCCAAGCACCGTGACATGGACATGTACTGGATAGCTGAAAGAATTGGCAAGAATCTCAGAAAACTCAGATACCAGTGTGACCAGGATAGTCTCAGTGGAGAAACCCTGCAATTGGCCTTTTTATTACCTATTGTTCTGTTGCCCTGAATGTCAGGAAGGTCTTTGCCTCAGGCCACGCCTTCGAGATTCCTGAAGAAAAGAGTTTTCAAACGGAAATGAATGGGCATCACCTGTGGCTGTTTGCTTAATTCCTTTGGAAAGGGATGTGTCTGAATCAGCCCTTTGGCCCTGTGTGAGCCTAGAGCTTAGATTCTCAGCACCTGATGGATCGTAAGAAAGATCCCATGTATGGATCCAAATCAAAATGGCCAAAAATCAGTCATTGTGGATGAAGTCTCTCGCATTCCTCCATAAGGTTCTTAACCTCCCTCAAGTGAGAATAGGGATCCAATGGGTCAAATGAGTTATTCAAAGCCCTGCAGATGCTAGCCCATAGGTTCTTGGGTTTTCTTATGAATCCAATTCAAATAAAGAATCTAAACCGACAGTCAGTAGGCCTCAAATTGGAGAACAGAGCTGTGTTAACGGCAGGCATATTTGATCACTCCTGGTTCACAGGAAGGGTTTCCAGGCCACCCTGACTTTTGGTAAATGAGGGGAAAGGGAGCTTACTTGGGACACTGTCTTGTGCTGCGCCTCTCATGGAATCCTCCTGCCAGAAGTTATGATGAGTGTCTATATGGAAGAAGATGTGTGTCATGTGAGAGTGTTTTGGTTTTAACTGCGGTCATTTGTGTGGAAGTTGGAAGAGATAACTGGGTCCAACTTGGCTTGCACTTTGGTGTGATTCCCCTTAGAGACTGTGTTTTGGAACTGACCTCCGAGAAGGTACAAGGTCCTATGACATTGTATATCCATATTTCTGGGACATCTCTACAGAACGTAATTCAATGCTAAGTATACCAATCAAGGGCCAAATGAACTTCTGGACTTCAAATCTTAACTAGATTTCTGTTTTCTTATTTATATTGAAAGGTTAATAAAATAGATACTTGTCATTTCCTGTTTTTCTGTATGCTTCACAAAACACCATTGAAATCTTGAGAAATGTTTACTATTCTTGTTCCCAGAATGTGCTGTCCCAAACTGCCAAACTGCAGAATGTACTCCGTCAACCAGTTGCTCGCAAACTGACACTCGCCATTACCCATCAATAAATTTCTCTCCCTGCCCTCTCCAAGAAAAATATATAACCATTTCTTAAGCTGTTCTCAGGGCTCTCTGCTCTGTTCAAGTGATCTCTGAGCCCTTCATGCCGGACTCCCAATAAACCCTTTGCTGTTGCATGAGACAGTCTCTTAGTGGTCTCTGCCGCAGATGCTCGCCCAACCTTTACATCTGGTGGCCCTAGCAAGATCCGGAAGCTGCAGACAAAATACCCCCAACGGGCTCCTCTGGGGGTAAATAAGGCCCATCTTTCTCGTTTCAGGCTTCAGGTTAGGGTATGGCAAAACGGCTATTGGTAAAGAGCGTGAGCTCGCTCCCATGGTGGCTGACACACATGTCACAGAGCCACAGGCCATGTCCCTGGGGGATAGACTCAGAAAATCGTGGAACAATAGTCTCCTCGACTCAGTGATATTTTGTTTCTGATTCGATATTGCCAGCCCTTCAGGTTTTGCCGACTAGTCAGTCCTGGTCTCAGTATTGGACGTCCATTGCCTGTCTTTATTGTCTTGTCTTGTCTGTGTTGTGTGTCGTTCCTTTCGGTGTCTGTGTATATTTCATTATGGGACAGATCATTTCAATGCCTCTGTCCCTGACCCTTAATCACTGGACCAAAATCTGCTTAAGGGCTCAGAATCTTTCTTTTTCAGTAAAACGCCAGACCTGGCAGATTCTGTGTCTCAGAATGACCCACCATTGCAGTCGGATGGCTCCTAGAAGGATCTTTCAACTTCGCACTTATTTGAAAAGTCCGAGATATTGTCTTTCAGCAGGTGCCACATAGACATCCAGATCAACAGCCATATATCTTAACTTGTCAGTACCTCTACAAATCTCCTCCTCCATGGGTCAAGCCTTTCCTTGTCTCTGCACCTGCTCCTACTCCTTCCCCCACGATTCTATCTCAACCTCTCTGCTCCTCCTCCTCCACCCTCTGTTCTCCCTGAGTCTCAAGACTCTACTGGACTCACCACCCCCTCCTTATCATCTGCCCTCGTCTCCCAACCCCTAACACCCTCTAAGTGATTCCCCTTCTGCTGACTCAGCCTCTCCACCATTCGAGGAAGCTAGGCTGGCCCAGCATCATCCAGATAACTGTCCCGCGGCACACACAGCCCCTCCTTCCCTGGAGGAAGCTGGCCCAGCTAAAAGAACTCAGAGAACTCACCGACGTTTTCACACCTGCCTACTTGAGGTGACTGCCAACACCACCTAGCGACTCTCTTCATGACAGAGCAATGAGAGAAAAATCTCCTGGAATGTAGAAAAAAATATCCTCAGACCTGATGGGCGACCAACACAACTTCCCAACATAATCAAAACTGGCTTCTCCTTAAACCCACCCAACTGGGACCCCAACACCTTTGAAGATAGGGAGCATCTGTTCAATTATTGCCAGGCTCTAACAGCGGGTCTCCAAGTGGCCGCTGGGTGACCAACTAATTTGGCCATGGTAAGAGAAATTATTCAAAGGCCTGATGAATCTCCATTTATGTTTCTAGAGAGAATCATGGAGGCATATAAGAGATATACTCCTTTCGATCCTCAGGCAGCAGATTAAAAAGCATCTGTCACGATGGCCTTAATTGAGCAAGCTGCCATGGATATTAAAAAAAAAATTAAAAGAGAGATTTTGTCAAAGAAGCCAAGAAAGTATACTATAAGAGAGAAACAGGGAGAAAGAAAGGGAGCAAAGGGAGGATGAGAGAACCAAAAGACAGACTAAGGCATTGACTAAGGTCCTGATCACAACAAGAAAGAGGCCAGAAATTAAGACATAGGGTGACAGGAAGGGCCCATGCCAGAGGCCACCCCTGGCCTCAGATCAGTGTGCCTACTCTAAAGAAAAAGGATACTGGGCCATAGAGTTCCCTATAAAGAGACAGCCACGCCAGCTGGCCATTCTGACTCTGGAGGATGACTAAGAAAGTCAGGGCTCAGAACCCATCCCCTAGCTCAGGGTAACTTTTGAAGTGGAGGGGACTCCAGTAAACTTTGAAGTGAATACAGGAGCAGTATACTCAGCCCTTAAGGCCCCATTGGGCCCTCTATCAAATAAAAGGTCTCTAGTTCAAAGGGATGATGACAGTAAATGTCAGGCTTAGACAACTAAGAGGACCATGGACCTGGGGAAAGGAAAAATCCATCACTCCTTCCTAGGAATCCCAGAATGCCTGGACCCATTGATGGGCAGAGATATGCTCATCAAGCTCCGGGCCAAAATAACTTTTAACCATGAAGGCCCCCAAATGAAATTTCTAAATACTTCAGCAAAAACTCCTATAGTCACGGCTTTAACTATATTAGTAGAAGATAAACATCCACCATTCACATGCCCCAAGTCTGATCAAACAGGCAAGCTACCCCAAAAATGGATAACAGATTACCCAGATGCCTGGGCAAAAACTGCTGGGTTAGGCCTGGCCGTGAAACAATCTCCAATAACAGTGGAGTTAAAAACCTCAATCTCCCCAGTCAATGTCAAATAATATCCTCTAAGCGAAAAAACTAAAGGTGGGATAAGGCCCCATATTCAGAAATATCTGGCATTAGGGGTCCTAAGGCCCTGTCAATCGGCCTGGAACACTCCCCTGCTACTAGAAAAAAAAAAGCCAGGGACCGGGAACTATCGCCCCATTAAAGAGCTAAGAGAGATCAACAAAAGAGGGCAGGACATTCACCCCACGGTACCTAATCCGTACAATCTGCTTAGCACTCTGAACCCTGAGGGGAAATTATATACTGTTCTGAACTTAAAAGATGCTTTCTTTTGCTTGCCTCTGCATAAAGATAGTCAGTTGCTGTTTGCTTTCGGGTGGGTAGACCCAGAAACCAAAACGTCTGGTCAACTAACTTGGACTAGACTCCCACAGGGGTTCAAAAACTCCCCCACTCTCTTTGATGAAGCCCTCCACAGAGATCTCAACAACTTCAGAACTACGCACCCTGAATTTACCCAGCTTCAATACGTGGATGTCCTGCTACTGGCAGCCAACACCAAGGAAAACTGTGAGTCTGGGACCCAAGCACTATTATATGAGCTTGCTCAACTCGGGTATAGAGTTTCGACCAAAAAGGCCCAAATTTGCTAGCATGAAGTAATCTTCCTGGGCTATTCCCTTAGGGGCAGTAAACGATGGCTCACTGAGCCCAGAAAACAAACCATTATGTAGATACCACCCCCATCTTACAGCAGACAAATCAGAGAATTTCTTGGGACTGCTGGCTTTTGCAGGTTATGGATGCCTGGGTTTGCGTCCTTAGCTGCTCCATTATACCCGCTGTTAAAGGAAGATGCCCAATTCCAATGAAACCCTGAGGACCAGGAAGTTTTTGATAACATCTAAGGACACTGACACTGAACGCCTCAATTTCACTGAGCTCAGCCTGCAATTAGAGCAAGCCCTACACTACGTTAAAAATGTACATCAACTCACTCACCTTGGTTCAAAGAAACTGCAGGCATTACTGTAAGATTAAGAACAGAGTTTTCCACTAACCAACTCACAGTGAAAGGAAATAACTGAACGGGTAACAAAAGCCTGTCGGGTCCGTCAATTGGGTAATGCTTACCCTTTCAAGTTTCCTAGAGGAAAGCACCTATGAGGAACCAGACCAGGACAATTCTGGGAAGTGGACATTACTAAAATTAAGCCAGCAAGGTATGGATTTAAATATCTCCTAGTCTTTGTAGATACATTTTCAGGATGGATTGAAGCCTTACACACACACACACACACACACACACACAAAAAAAAAAAAAAAAATGGCGCAAATGGTTTTCAAGAAGATCCTGAAAGATATTTTTCCAAGATACGATCTGCCTAATGGACTGATAATGGACTGGTTTTCATGGCCCAGGTAAGTCAGGTGTTAACCAGGACCCTGTGGATTAATTGGAAGTTACATTATGCTTATATACCCCAGAACTCAGGACAGGTAGAAAAAATAAATAGAACCATTAAAGAGACCTTAACGGCCCCCTTAGGGACCTGGTGACTATCTCTCCACCCAGACATTTTTCAGCTCAGTATAGGTCTTTCCTATTGAGACATGCCTGATGAAGAGGATCTCACTAAAATTCCATTAAATCCCTTCCGTACCATAGATAATTGAAACAAACATTATGGATGCAGGGACACGCGAGCCAGATGCAGGTTGGCTAGCCTATATTACTATGTATGCCCGGCAGACTATCAAAGCGACAAACAGCCATGGCTGTGTGGGGGAAAAGCCGACTTCTTGTGTAAGTCATGGGGATGTGAGCATACAGGGACTGCCTGGTGGAACCCAAACTCCTCATCAAATTCAGTACACAGCATTGGCCATATTACCAATTAGACAACCAAAAACTATGGCCCCCAGAGGGTTCTCTAGATCCTCAAATTCTGCATGACATTTTTAACTTCGGCAAGTGCTCAAAAGGGGGAAATTCCCCTATGTGGAATCCTTTTTCCTCCTTCGCTCACATCCTGTACTATGCTTCCCCAATAGTTCCTCACCCTCAGCCTTCTGCTCTAGACTCTCTGCTTTCACTCCCACCTCAGCAACCTGATTTCTCCCCTCCAATTACTAGATCAAAAACCCAAACCTCCGCGGGATCTCAGAACATTGCCCCCTTGCTGAGGAAGCAGGTACCGAGGTACCCCTCCACCCACTCCTCTCTTTTCCTGTCAGTGTCTGCACTAGGTCCCACCAAGTCTCTAGCAAGCTTAGCCAAAGCTCAAACCAGCTGAGAAGAGCCCTCAGACCCCTATCCAAGATGTAATGAAAATGACCTTTAAAGTTGAGTTGTCATCACTGAAAACAGGTTTCTAAGAATTTAAAGTCCCTCACAGGCTTTTTGGAATACTCACTCCCGTCTTCCCCTCTGCTCTACCTGTTCTACTGCTCAAGTTTTTGTTCTAGGAAAATCCAAACCCCTTTCCCATTATTCTTTGGCATCTCTCCTTCCTCATTCTCAGATCCACGGAGCTGCACTCAGCATCGCCTTCCCTGTCATCCCCCTCTGTACCAGGTCCACAGAAATGTCTTAAATGACCTTCTCCAGAAGTCTTTACCAAGGCTTACTTTAGGGCTTTCAGCAAAAGAGTCCCTCTGAAAAAGTTCAATGGAGATAAACTTCCACTCTTCATGTTGTCCTGTTCTACTTGGCCACTGGGTGGAAAAATCACCACCCCTAAGCTAGACATCGCCTTACCAGTTTTTCACAAAATATGTGAACAAGGACTCTGGCCTTGAGCTGGGGCTTCAGAGAGATTGCTACATTTCTAAGATAAAAAAGTTACCAACTGGGCTCCATGGTGACAGCTGGCAAGGAGGAAAAAAAAGAGACAAAAAAGCTCTTCCATTCCAAGGTGTAATTGAAAAGTTAACGTGCACAGAACAGAGGAAAAAAAACAGAAACAAAAACTGATTTGTGTGAATTTCTGCAGACTGTGAACTTCTGAGCCCCTTCCCTTACATGTTGGGTACAAATACTAAAACTACCAAAACTTGGGGTTCAGGGGATTAATTGATTACAACAGAAGCAATGCCCTCTCAATACGGATGCAAACAAATAAAACTCCTTTCCTGTCTTTGGTGCTATCTTAGGTGCCTTTCCTTGTCCGTCTCTACAACAGTATAATTCTATACACTTTAACATTATTTATGTTTTCATAAAGTGGTGAATAGTTGCGATTAATTATGTAATGATGCAGATGTTTTCCAGAGTGCTCTATCAGGAAGCAGGTTCATTTAAAGATCAAATAGGGGGGGCATACAACCCGGTTCCACCGGAACCTGTATCCCTCACTTTAGCCATCCTATTAGGAATAATAGTTGCTGAAGGGGTGGGCACAGGAACAACTGCCCTAGTCTGTGAGACACAACAAAGACACAATTAGAAGCAGAAATAGACCAAAGCTTAAAGACATTAAAAACCGACATCACAGCTTTACAGGAATTTTAACCTCTCTCTCTCTGAAGTTGTTTACAGAGCAGGCGAGTGTTGGACCTCCTCTTCATGAGAGAAGGGTGCCTTTTGCTTGCATTGAGGAAAGAATGATGGTTTTTTATGCCGACAATACTGGAGTTGTAAAGAATCTATGAGTAAATTTAAGAAAATTACTTGAAGAGTGTCAAAGAAAGACAGAGAGGCCCCCAAAGGGAGGTTTTGAGTCTTGTTCACAATAGTCCACCTAGTTAACTACACTTTTATCCACCCAGGCTAGTCCATTAATAATTCTCATATTATTGTTAACTGTAGGACCCTGTTTGCTCAACCATGTAGTTTCTTTTCTCACCCAAATTGAACCTGTTATTAACCCTAACCATACACTGTTCTCTCAATCTAATTTTACAGAAGAGCGGGGACAGAGTTGGTCTTAAAATACAGGAATAATAGAGGATCTTCCACCTGCTGAGAACCTCAAAGGTCCTTGAAGAAATGATCCCTGGAGAAGATGTAGTCAACTATGAAGGACCTGAGAGAGCAAAAGTCTTCCATGGCAAACAACCTGCTCATGATGAAGGGATGTGTCTGATCAGCCACTCGCTTCTTAATGTAGAGAAGATGGACCAAAGCAGGGATGTGTTGAGAGCTGCTCCTGCGTGCCAATGGGTGACATACCATTCTAACTTGTGAAAGTGTCACAGAAAGTAGGGGCAGCCTCCTTCTCATGGGAACCTTGGAAGCAACTGTTAGGACAAAGTTGTTGTCAAGGCAGTGGACCTCATTCAGTTCCTAAAGAAAGTGACCTCACCTAACTTCTATGGTGATGGAACTCTCTGAACTTGGAATCCAGGAAGCCTGGCACCCAGAGCCAGTCCCAGTCCCAGTCCCAGTTGTCAAACTTATTTTGATTTACCAAGGACAGACTCAGTCTTTCTTGGGACCTACTGATGTGAGGATGGCCAAATGCAAGAAAAGCTATGAAGAGGGGGCTTTCCTGAGAAAGCAGGCATTGGCTCACCACTGGATCCTAAAAACTTCACAGAGTTGGCCAAAAAGACCAGATTTGAGAAAGAACAGGCCATTTCCTGGAACATAGTATGGCCCACCAGTCAGAGGACTCTCCAGATAGTCACAGACCTACATGGGGGAAGGAGGTGCCTTTGTGATGTGGGTGTGAGTTTGTGGTTTTGTCTCATGTTCTGAGAATAGGTATGAAAGAAGGTTTGTTTTTTTTTGGAGTGAACGGTTTCTAGTAAGTCGTTTGACAACGCGAGTGTTTCTATGTCAGTGTATCCCACTGTGCCCGTGGCTGTAGACATTAGAAGAGAGAATGCATCAATGAATATGTCCTGTCAGCTAGAAAGCTTCCCAGCATTCATCCTTCCCAATTTATTAATGGACTGCAGCTTGCCTTTATTGATGGCAACACTTACTATCTTTCTAAGATCCTGTTTTCTTCCTGACTTCTGGCCAACTCTCCAGAATAGGCTCATGGTTTTGTGTTTAAGATATGTACAACCACGAAGCTCTTTGAAATGACCATGTACTAGATAGCTAAAGGGAATGGCGAGCATCTCAGAAAACTCAGATATCAATGTTACCAGTAAAGTCTCAGTGGAGAAACCCTGCTTGGGGCCTTTTGATTACCTAATCTTCTGTTGCCCTGAATGTCAGGAAGGTCTTTTCCTCAGGCCACCACTTTGTGAAGCCTGAAGAAAACAGTTTTCAAAATGGAAATGAATGGGTATTACCTGTGGTTCTTTGCTTAATTGCTTTGGAGAGGATGTGTCTGAATCAGCCTATTTGCCCTGTGTGAGGCTGTGGCTTAGATTCTCACCTTCTGATGGATATAAAGAAAGATCCCATGTGTACATCCAAGACCAAAATGGCCACAGAGCAGTCCTTGTGGATGAAGTCTCTGCCTTCCTCTGTAACTTTCCTGAAACTCCATCAAGTCAGAATAGGGATCCTTTGGGTCAAATGAGATCTTCAAAGCCCTGCAGAGGCTAGCCCATGTTGCTTGGTTTTCTCAAGACTCCAATTTACATAAAGAATCCAAACCCCACAGTCAGTTGACCTCAAATTGAAGAAGTGGAGCAGTATTAATGGGAGGCCTATTTGATCTCTCCTGGTTCACCAGAAGGGTGTCCATGCCACCCTGAATTAGGCAATTTAGGTGCAAGAGAGCTTATTTTGGACACGGAATTGAGCTGTGCCCCTCATGGAAAACTCTAGCCACAGGTTATTATGTGTGTCTATATGGAAGAAGATGAGCGCCACGTTGGAGTGTTTTTGTTTAAATTGTGGTCATTGGGTGGCGGTTAGAAGAGATGACTTGGTTCACATGTGCTTGAACTCTGGTGTGATTCCTTAGAGACTGAGTTCTGCAACTGAACTCAGAGAAGTATTGCCATGAATAGTGTTGAGATTTTAGGAAGCCAGGCATGAGTGTCGCCCTTGGAAACTGAGTTCTAGGCCCAGGGTGGCTTTCCACAGAGCACTGGGCCTCTCAGCCAGGATACCACATGATTTTATTCTGAAAGACTTGGCACCCATCGTTGAGAGTCAAAACTCATATGGACCTCACATTGTAGAGCTAAATGAGCTAAACATCATGTGATCTTTTCACCATTCTTTGGGAAGCCTTACCTGTGAGTGTTCTCAAGAGCTTTCATTGAAATGAGCTTCCTAACCATTTAATGGTTCCTGAATGAATTGAAACTCACAGTGCCTCCAACTTCATCCTTGAAAAATTGCTAGATAAATGCCATGAAATTTTTGAAATTCCCATCACCAGGTGGCACTGGAGAACCTTTGGATGACCTGTTGCTGGTCATGAATATTTCAGGGTCTTGTTTTACTGGGTTTCATGTAAATGGTGTAGAACAGAGATGTCAGTAAGTTGGACTCTGTTGAGTAGTGGGCCTAGAGCAGTGTTGGGCAGGTATGTGATAAAACATCTGTGATGGGGCCATGTGGATCTGCCATTGGCTTCCAAATGGCTTGTGACTGACATGGCACAGCCAGCAGAACCTTCTGTGTAAAGGCAACTTGTTATATGGAGCGATTTCAGGATATTGTTCAGAATCAGGTTGCTATGGTCAAGGGGTCAAGCTATGTGGGATAGAAGCCTGGTTCTTGTATCATCCTGCAGACCCTGATCCACCACACGTGACAGAACTCCCTCTTGCACTTTGTTGCAGTTGAACTCCTTGTATTTCGTGAAGCAAATACCAAACTCCCAGTGCAGCAGGAAGAAACACCACGAAATGGAGGATGACCATATGGCTTCACAGTCCACACTTGGAGACACTAAGCCCCAGTGGCCACAGTTTACCTACAAAGAGAGAATTCAGCACTGCTGCCTCGTGTTCATTGTAAAATAAGAAACTTTGTCCTCCTGGTCACATAGATGCAGACCCAGCTTTGAGGGTCTCACTACAAAGGAAGCTTAACTCGTGACAACAACCTATATTTCAGTGCCCAACCTCAGTGGCAGTTTCTCAAAAAGTTTTAGGCAAGCAGAGCTCCATGTTTGTGGAGTGTGTACCCTGTCCTTATTTTTGGAAACTCCTATTCCACCTCCAAGTTTGTGCACTTTTGAGCATTTTCCATTCCAAAAATGTAATCACAGATTTTGTAACTCTTGTCCTCTAATTGTGTCTTACTTGGGGCGAAGGTAATGTCAAGGCATGGTTCTGGATGATACTGGGAAGATTTGTTGTAGCACATATTTGCATACACATTGGATTAATTTTCCTATTTTCCATTCGAAATTCTGAATCCCTGACACTAACCCATATTCTACTAGACTCTGACTACTAATCCTAATATGATGGAGAAAAATAACCCAAACAGTACATAAGTACATGCAGTTCAGAGTTCGACTTGCCATTTGCATGATAAAGGGTAGGTGTTATAAATTTAGTCAATTTTTAATTGAAATAGTTCTCCATGTGTTTTCAAAGTTAACAAATATGTGAATTACTGTCTCCCATTCTCTGGAGCCTATTCAGCACATGTATTTTTATATGCACAAATAGAATCCTGCGTGATATCACACGTACATTCTTGTGAGTTACATGACTTAGCAGATACAAAGTGTGAGAAGTGACCACTCCTCCTAAACCCTGTTGGAACTGAAAATTCAACCTATGGGTGAGCTTCCCAGTAGAACAACATTATACATAAACCCATGTTCAGTAAAATGAATGTTTTTGCATCTTTATGATATATATTTCATGATGAATTTCGATTGGCATATATATTGCTACTTATTAATGTCTCTGTTCGTGTGTGTGTGTGTGTGTGTGTGTGTGTGTGTGTGTATATATATATATATATATATTCTCCAGATTTTTAAAAATATGAAATATATGTGTCTTATATACAATCCCTAAATTCATTCATGTTCATGTATGTGGATTAATAATCAACTTTTCACAAGATTATTCTTAGAAATATTCATCCACCCGAAATACATATTTGTTTCCTAGTACTGAAAACTAACTTCAGTGAAAGGTGCATACAAATCCTAATATGTCTACATTAACTGACCCAGTTTAACATCAATGCATGTAGGTTACTATGGAACATGATGTGTATTTTGACGTTAATTTTTATTCCACACTGGTACATTACTATTCCTTCAGTTTATGTACATCATAGAATATATATTTTATTCACTAGTTAACAAATTTATAGGCATTTGTTTCACTTTCAATCACTTCCTGCTCCAGAACACATGAATTTCTCTACGTTTCTTCAGTGGTCTATTCATGAGACTTTTTTTCCAAATACATTTTTTTTCGATTTCCATAATCAATTTTGAAACAAAACTCACAAACCCTTCATGATAAACCATAACCCTAAGATGATCATTAGATATATAACTGGTTGGAATGAATGATTGTATATCAGTATAACATTTCTTATATATTTTCAGATATCTATTCAATCCATTATTTAAAGTGGATCCAGTTATATTATTTATTCACAGTATGGTCTATTCATGCATTATGTGTATATTCATAGAAACAGGGTACACATCTTTGTACGACTATACTAATTTATAAGTCTTCAAAATATTGTTCCAAGAAATGGTGGAAGAAATACTCATGTCACCTGATCTACATACACATTTTATCACAGAAATATTCTGGACACCAAAAGCAAAGGTCACACTTACAATTGTACCAAAGCCTAAATAGAAAGTGAGCATGGATTACTGAAAACATCCATGTCCATGTTGCCTAATGCTCTCAAATATCAATCCTATTGGTGACTACATATTTGTTTCTTCCTAAGATTATCTATTCAACCTCAAACCTGTTGAAAATGTCTAACCCTATCACACAATTTATACTTTGCTTGATTTCCTAATGTCTCTATTGATATCTGCTTTCCTACATGATTTCCCCAGTTCATCATTGTGACTGACTCTTCACATGTACTGACATTTACATACACTCTCTACCCGAAACCCTATTGCTAAAGAACTTTTGGTCCAAATCCTATACTCACTCTTCTTTCTAAACCTACAGACTACCTTCCTAATCCTACCGACTATCGCTTTTTGACTGGATGTTCTTTTCAACATTCAATCATCCAAAGTACAAGGTCCGATGCCAGTGTATATTGATTTATTTGAGACATCTGTGCAGCACATAACTCAAAGCTAAGTATCCCACTCAAGTCCCCAGTGCCCTTCTGGACTTCAAATCTTACCTAGATTTCTGCTTTCATAGTTATATTTCACATATATACTCTTATAAATATCACAGGTTGCCAATGCCATTATTCATCCCGCAGAATGATTCGTAACCCAAATCAAACCTATTATTAACCTTAACTATACACTGTTCCTTCAATATAACGTACAGAAGAGCAGGGACAGAGTGGGTCTTACAATATAGGAATGTAGATGATCTTCCACCTGCTGAGAACCTAAAAGATCCATGGAGAAATGATCCTTGGAGAATATATAGGCAGCTATGTAGGACCTGAGAGAGCAATAGTCATCTTCCATGGCAAACAACCTGGTCAGGGTGAATTGATGTGTCTGAATCAGCCTCTGTCTTCTTAAAGTAGAGAAGATGGACCAATCCAGGCCTGTGTGGAGAGCTGTTCCTGGGTGCCTATGGTTGATATACCATTCTAACTTCTGAATGTGTCACAGGATGTTGGGGCAGCCTCCATCTCATGGGAACCTTGGAAGCAACTGTTAGGACAAAGTGGTTACCGAGGCAGTGACCATATTCAGTTCCTGAAAGAAGTGACCTCACTTCACTTCCTTGGTGATGTAATTCTCTGAACTTGGGATCCAGGAAGCCAGGCACCCAGAGTCAGTCTCACTCTGAGTCCCAGTGGGCTAACTTGTTTGCTTTTCCCAAAGACATAGTCAGTCTTTCTTGGTACCTACTGATGTGAGGATGGCCAAATTCCAGCAGAGCTCTGAAGAGGGGCCTTTCCTGAGAAAGTAGGTAGTGGCGAACCACTGGATCCTGACAACTTCACAGAATTGGCCAAGGAGACCAGAACTGAAACAGGACAGGACATTTTTGGGGAACATAATATGGCCCACCAGTCAGAAGACACTCCGGATAATCACAGACCTACTTGGGGGAAAGAATTGCCTTTGCCATTGTAGGTGTGAGTTTGTGTTTTTTTCTGATGTTCTGAGAATAGCTAGGAAAGGTGGTTTGTTTGGTTTGGAGTGGACTATTTCTAGTAAGTCGTTTGACATGGTGAGTGTTTCTATGTCTGTGTATTCCACTGTATCCGTTGTTGTAGACATTAGAAAAGACAATGCATCAATGGATGTGTTGTCTCTAGTTGAAAGCTTCCCCGCATTCTTACTGCCCAATTGATGAATGGACTGCAGCTTGCCTTATGGATGGGCAACATCTACTATCTTCTTAAGTTCCTGTTTTCTTCGTGTTTTCCAGCCACTCTCCAGAATAGGCTCATGGTTTTGAGTCCCAGATATGTAACACCACAAGGCTCTGTGACATGGCCATGTACTGGATAGCTTAAGGGAATGGGAGCATCTCAGAAAAATCAGATATCAGTGTGACCAGTAAAGTCTCAGTGGAGAAACCCTTCTTTGGGCCATTTGCTTACTTCTGTTTCTATTACCCTGAATGTCAGGAAAGTCTTTGCCTCAGGCCACCCTGTTGTGTAGCCTTAAGACAACTGTTTTCATATGGAAATGAATGGACATCACCTGTGGCTCTTTGCTTAATTGCTTTGGAATGGAATGTGTCTGATTCAGCCTCTTGTCCTTGAATGAGGTTGTGGCTTAGATTCTCAGCACCTGATGGATCTAAAGAAAGATCCCATGTGATTTCAAAACCAAAATGACAAAAAGAGAAGTCATTGTGGATGAATATTTTTGCCTTCTTGTTTTATGTTCCTGACCTCCATCAAGTGAGAATAGGGATCCTTTGGGTCAAATGAGTCTTTGAAATCCCTGCAGAGGCTAGCCCATATGTGCTTGGGTTTTCTCATGACTCCAAATCACATCAAGAATTTATAGGCTTCAGCCAGTAGGCCTCAAATTGGAGAAGCGGAACACTTTAACAGCAGCAATATTTGATCACTCCTGGTTCACAGGAATAGTGTTCAGGCCACCATGTTTTTAGGCAAATGAGGGGCAAGTGAGCTTATTTTGGACACTACCTTGTGCTCATTGAAACCTCCAGCTAGAGGTTATGATGAGTGTCTACAAGGAAGAAGATTATGGCCCTGTGGGAGTGATTTCATTTTAATTTTGGTCATTTTTGTGGCAGTTGAAAGGGATGACTGGGTCCACCTGGGCTTGAACTCTGGTATGATTTACCCTTAGAGACTGAGTCCTGGAACTGACCTCAGAGAAGTATTGCCATGAATTGTGTTGGGATTTTAGGAGGCCACGCATGAGACTCACTCTTGGAAACTGAGATCTAGGCCCAGGGTGGCTTTCCACAGAGGCCTGGGAATCTCAGCCAGAATATCACATGATTTTATTCTGAAAGACTTGGTAGCCATAGTTGAGAGTCAAAACACACATGGACCTCACATTGTAGACGTCAATTGGCCTGGCTTCATGTGACCTGTTGGCAACTCTTTGAGAAGCCTTGACTTTAGAGTTCTCCAGAGCATTCATTGAAATGAGCTTTCTCAACACTTAACGGTTCCTGAATGAATTGAAACCCACAGTGCCTCTAACTTCATCCTTGAAAACTTGCTAGATAAATACCATAAAATTTTGGAAATTCCCATGACCAGGTGGCACTGCAGAAACGTTGGATGTCCTGTTGCTGATCATGTGTATACCAGAAAGTGCCTTGTTTGACTGGGTTTCATGAAAATGGTGTAGAATACGAGATGCCAGGAATTTGGAGCCTGCTGAGTAGTGGGCCTAGAGCAGTGGTGGGGAGGTGTGTGATGAAACATCATGGTGGGGCCATGTGGATCGGCTATCGGCTTACAAATGGCTTGTGACTGATATGGCGCAGCCCCCATTCCCTTGTATGTAAAGGCATCTTGTTATATGGAGAGGTTTCAGGGCAATGTTCATAATCAGGTTGCTATGGTTATTGGGACAAGCTATGTGGGATAGAAGCCTGGTTGGTACATTCTCCTGCAGACGCTAACCCACCCCACGTGACAGAACACCCTCCAGCACTGTATCCCAGATGAACTTCTTATATTGTGTGAAGCAAGTACCAAATTCCCAGTGTAGCAGCAAGAAACACCACGAAAATTGGAGGATGATCAAATGTCTTCACTGTCCCCACCGGGAGACACTTAGCCTCCAGTGGACACAGTTTACCTACAAAGAGAAAATTGAGCACTGCTTCCTCATGTTCATTGAAATATAAGAAATCATGTCTTCCAGGTCACATAGATGCAGACCCAGCTTTTATGGTCTCACGACAAAGGAAGCCAAAGCTCATGACAACAACATATATTTCAAGTGCCCAACCTCAGAAGCCGTATTCCAAGAAGTCTTAGGCCAGCAGAGCTCTTTGTTTGTGGAGTGTTTACCCTGTCCTTTACTTTTGGAAACGCCTCTACCACCTCCAAGGTTGTGAACTCCCGAGCATATTCCATTAAATATATGTATTCATAGATTTTCACACTTTTCTACTATAATTGTGTCTTACTTGGGTGAAGGTAATGTCAAGGCATTGTTCTGGATGTGAGTGGGAAGATTTTTGTGTAGCACATATTTACACACACACTGGATTCATTTTTCAATTTTTATTTTGAAATACTGAATCCCTGACACTAACCCATACCCTACTAGACTCTGAATTATGATCCTAATATGATGGTGAAAAATAACCCAAAAAGAATAGAATACAAGCAGTTCAGAGGAGGCATGGTGTATAGTTGGAATTGCCTTTTGCATTATATTTTGTAGGAGTTATAAATCTAGTCAATTTTTTGTTGAAATAATTCTACATGTGTTTTTAAAATTAACAAATATATGAATCCCTGTCTCCCTTTCTCTGTAGCCTATTCAGCACATGTATTTTTATATGCACATATAGTATCCTACCTGATATCACTCGTATACACTTGTGAGGTGGCTGAATTTGCAGATGCAAATTGAGAGAAGAGATCACTCCTCCTAAACGCTGTTGGAACTGAAAATTCAACCTATGGGTGAGCTTCCTAGTTGAATAACATTATTCATAATTTCATGTTCAGTAAAATTAATATTTTTCAGTCTGTTGATTATATATATTTCATGATAAATTTCTATTGGCATATATATCACTACTTTTTTTATTGGTTGCTCAAAACATTACAAAGCTCTTGACATATCATATTTCATACATTAGATTCAAGTGGGTTATGAACTCCCATTTTTACTCCAAATACAGATTGCAGAATCACATCAGTTAAACATCCATATTTTTACATAATGCCCTATTAGTTAATGTTGTATTCTGCTACCTTTCTTATACTCTACTATTCCCCCTCCCTTCTCTTCCCATCTTTTCTCTCTACCATACCTACTCTAATTCATTTCTCTCGTTGTTTATTTTCCCACAACCTCTTATATGTAATTTTGTGTAACAATAAGGGTCTCTCTCCATTACCATGCAATTTCCCTCTTCTCTCCCTTTCCCTCCCACCTCATGTTTCTGCTTAATGTTAATCTTTTCTTCATGCTCTTCCTCCCTGCTCTGTTCTTAGTTGCTCTCATTATATCAAAGAAGATATTTGGTATTTGTTTTTTAGGGATTGGCTAGCTTCACTAAGCATAATCTTCTCTATTGCCATGCATTTCCCTGCAAATTCCATGATTTTGTCATATTTTAGTGCTGCGTAATCCTCCATAGTATACAAAGGTCCCATTTTTTTTTATCCATTCATCTATTGAAGGGCATCTGGGTTGGTTCCACAGTGTAGCAATTGTGAATTGTGCTGCTATGAAAATCGATGTGGCAGTATCACTGTAGTACGCTCTTTTAAGGTCTTCAGGGAATAGTCCAAGAAGGGCAATAGCTGGGTCAAATGGTGCTTCCATTCCAAGCTTTCACAGGAGACTCCATACTCCTTTCCAAATTGGCTGCACCAGTTTCAGTCCCACGAGCAATGTACAAGAGTACCCTTTTCCTCACATCCTCGCCAGCACTTGTTGTTTGACTTCATTATGGCTGCCAATCTCACTGGATTGAGATGGTATTTTAGGGTGGTTTTTATTTGCCTTTCTCTTACTGCTAGAAATGGAGAGCATTTTTTCATGTACTTGTTAATTGATTCTATGTCCTCCTCTGAGAAGTTTCTGTTCAGGTCTTTGGCCCATTGGGTTATTGGTTATATTATTGTCTAATTTTCTGAGTTCTTTGTATACTTTGTATACTCTAGATATTAGGGCTCCATGTGAAGGGTGAGGACTAAAAATTTGTTCCCATGATGTAGGCTCCATATTTACCTCTCTTATTGTTTCTCTTTCTGAGAAAAAAAAAATTCAGTTTAAGTAAGTCCCATTTCTTGATTCTTGTTATTAACTCTTGTTCTATGGGTGTCCTATTAAGGAATTTGGAGCCTGACCACACAATATGTAGATCTGAGCCAACTTTTTCTTCTATCAGACGCAGAGACTCTGATTTGAATCTAGCTCCTTGATCCACTTTGAGTTAACTTTTGTGCAGGGCGAGAGGAGGGGATTCAGTTTCATTTTGTTGCATATGGATTTACAGTTTACCCAACACCATTTGATGAAGATGCCATCCTTCCTCCATTGCAGGCCATTAGCTCTTTTATCAAATATAAGATAGTTGTAGCTTTTTGGATTAGTCGCTGTGTCCTCCATTCTGTACCATTGGTCCACCCGCCTGTTTTGGTACCAGTACCATGCTGTTTTTATTATAATTGCTCTGTAATATAGTTTGAAATCTGGTATTGCTATACTGCCTGATTCACACTTCCTGCTTAGAATTGCTTTTGCTATTCTGGGTCTTTTATTTTTCCATTTGAATTTCATAATTGCTTTATCTATTTCTACAAAAAATTCCTTTGGGATTTTGATTGGCATTGCATTAAACCTGTAGAGAACTTTTGGTAATATAGCCATATTGATGATGTTAGTTCTTCCTATCCATGAACGGGGTATATTTTTCCATCTTCTAAGATCTTATTCTATTTCTCTTTTTAGGGTTCTGTAGTTTGCATTATATAAATCTTTCACCTCTTTTGTTAGGTTGATTCAAAAGTATTTAATTATTTTGAGGAAATTGGGAATGCAGTGTTTTGACTCATTTTTGTTTCAGAAGTTTTGTCGCTAATATACAGAAATGCCTTCGATTTATGCATGTTGATTTTCTATCCTGCCACATTGCTGCATTCATTTATTAGTTCTAGTAGTTTTTTCTGTAGACCCTTTTGGGTCTTCTATGTATAGAATCATGTCATCTGCAAATAGTGATAAGTTAAGTTCTTCTTTTCCTATTTTTATGCCTTTAATGTCTTTCATCTCTCTAATTGCTCTGGCCAGTTTTTCGAGAACTATATTGAATAGAAGTGGTGATAGAGGACATCCCTGTCTTGTTCCAGATTTTAAAGGGAATGCCTTCAATTTTTCTCCATTCAGAATGATGCTAACCTGAGGCTTAACATAGATAGCTTTTACAATGTCGAGGTAAGTTCCTGTTATCCCTAGTTTTTAAAATGTTTTGAACATAAAGGAATGCTCTACTTTGTTGAATGTTTTTTCTGCGTCTATCGAGATGATCATATGGTTCTTATCTTTAAGTCCAATGATGTTGTGAATAACATTTATTAATTTCCATATATTGAACCAGCCTTGCATCCCAGGGATGAATCCTAGTTGATCATGGTGCACAATTTTTTTGATGTGCCTTTCTATCCAATTCGCCAGAATTTTAATGAGGATTTTTGCATCTAGGTTCATCAGAGATATTTGTCTGTAGTTTTCATTCTTTGAGGTGTCTTTGTCTGGTTTCAGAATCAGGGTGATGTTGTCCTCATAGAACGAATTTGGCAGAGCTCCCAGTTTTTCTATTTCCTGAATAACTTGAAAAGTAATGGTATTAATTCTTCTTTAAAGGTTTTGTAAAACTCTGCTGTATACCCATCCGGTCCTGGGCTTTTCTTGGTTGGTAGTCTTTTGATTGCTTCTTCTACTTCATCCATTGATATTGGTCTGTTTAAATTGTGTGTTCCCTTATGACTCAGTGTGGGCAAATCATATGACTTAAGAAATTTATCAATGTCTTCACTATTTTTTATTTTATTGGAATACAGGTTTCCAAATAATTTCTAATTTTCTTCTGTATTTATGTTGCATCTGTTGTGATATTTCCTTTTTCATCCCGTATGTTAGTAATTTGAGTTCTCTCTCTTCTTCTCTTCATTAGCATGGCTAAGGGTCTGTCGATCTTATTTATCTTTTTGAAGAACCAACTTTTAGTTTTGTTAATTTTTTCAATAGTTTCTTTTGTTTCAATTTCGCTCTGATTTTAATTATTTCTTGCCTTCTGCTACATTTGCTGTTGTTTTGCTCTTCCTTTTCTAGGGCTTTGAGATAAAGTGTGAGCTCATTTATTTGTTGTTTTTTTTTTCTTTCTTTTTTTGAGGAATGACCTCCAGGAGATGAATTTACCTCTTAAAACTTCTTTCATTTTGTCCCATAGAATCTGATATGTTGTGTCTGTATTTTCATTTATCTCTAAGAATTTTTTGATTTCCTCCTTTATGTCTTCTGTAACCCATTGATCATTCACTAACATATTGTTCATTTTGCATGTAATGTATGATTTTTTCTTTTTTCTTTTATCATTGGTTTCCAGTTTCATTCCATTATGATCACAAAAAATTCATGGTATTATCTCCTCCCCTTTATATTTACTGAGGGTTGCCCTATGGCAAAACATATGGTCTATTTTTGAGAAGGATCCCTGTGCTGCTGAGAAAAAAGTATATCCACTTGATGATGGTTGATATATTCTATATATGTCACTTAAGTCTAGGGTATTGATTGTGATATTGAGTTCTATAGTTTCTTTATTCAACTTTTGTTTGGAGGATCTGTCCAATGGTGAGAGACGTGAGTTGAAGTCACCCGTAATTATTGTACTGTGGTCTATTTGATTCTTGAACTTGAGGAGAATTTGTTTAATGAACGTCGCAGCACCATTATTTGCTGCGTGAATATTGATAATTGTTATGTCTTGTCAGTGAATGGTTTCTTTTAACAGTATATAATTTCCTTCCTTATCCCTTTTGATTAAATTAGTCTTGAGGTCGATTTTATTCTATAGGAGGATGGCCACCCCTGCTTGGTTACGAGGACTGTGTGCATGGTATAAATTTTCCCAATCTTTCACCTTCAGCTTGTGTATGTCTTTTCCATTCAGATGTGTCCCCTGGAGGCAACTTATTGTTGGATTTGTTTTTTTTTAATTCAAGTTACAAGCCTATGTCACTTTATTGGAGAGTTTAAGCCATTAACGTTTAGAGTTACTATTAATATATGGTTTGTACTGCCACCCATATTTGCTTATATCTTTTTTTTAAATTAGTTTGTTTCTCCATGATTAGCTTTTCCCGCCCTCTGTCATTACTGAGGCACTTCCCACTGATGGTTTACATTGTTGATTTTCATTTCTTCCTCGTGTAGTGTTTTGCTCAAGATGCTTTCCAATGCTGGTTTTCTGGCTGCATATTCTTTTAGCTTTTGTTTATCATGAAATATTTTTATTTTGTTGTCTTACATTAAGCTTAATTTTGCTGGATACATAATTCTTGGTTGGCATCCATTGTCTTTCAGTGTTTGAAGTACGTTGTTCCAGGATCTTCTCACTTCCAGCATCTGTGATAAAAAAAAAAAAACCATTGTTAACCTTTTTGTTTTACCCCTGATTGTAATCTGCCTCCTTTCTCTGGTAGGTTTTAATATTTTCTCTTTGTTTTGTATATTGGATATCTTCATAACAATGTGTCTTGGCATTGGTCTACTGTGATTTTGTGTGCTCAGTGTCCTGTAAGCATCTACAATTTGTTTATCTGTTTCCATTTTTATTTTTGGAAAGTTTTCTCTAATTATTTCATTCAGCAGGTTACTCATTCCCTTGGTTTGAATCTCTGTACCTTCCTCTTTCGGGATGACTCATAAGTTTGTTTTTTTAATGTTATCCCATATCTCTTGGATGTTTTCTCATAATTTTTTACAGCATTTCTTTCTTGGATAGAGTTTTTTCAAGATGATATATTTTGTCTTCATTATCTGACATTCTGTCTTCTACTTGCTCCACTCTGTTAGTGATACTCTCAATTGAGTTTTTAATTTGGTTTATCATTTCCTTCATTTCTAGAATTATTGTTTGATTTTTCTAATAATCTCTATCTCCTGATAAAGATGCTTAATTTCTTATTTTATCTGTTTATGTAATTCATTTTCAATGCGTTCTTTCACTGTTTGTTTTTGTTGTCTCGTATCCTCTTTAATGTTCCATTACATCTGTCTAAGGTATTCCTTGAGTTCTTTATATGACCATTTTTCTGATGACTCCAGATCCTCTTGAATATTTAGGCTGTCCTTCATTGTTTGTACTTTTTTTCTTCCTTGCTTTTTTATGCTGCTCATGTTACTTCTTGTTCTGTTTGACTACTGAGTTACTGCTTACTCTTATAAATTTATTTGATGCTTGGAAGGAAAGATATTAGAAGGGAAGGGAAGAAGTCACTAAAGAGAATGAGAGTATCCAGGTAGAATTCAAGGAAGGGGTATAATAAAATTGAAAAGAAATGAAAAGACAAAAGAAAAAAATAGAAAATAAAGAAAGAAAATTTTAAGTAATAATGATAATTAAAAAATGAAAATTAAAATTTAAAATAATAATAATAATAATGAAATAAAAAATTAAAAAAATAAAAAACATTAAAAAAGTTAAAGAACAACAACAAAAATGAAAATGAAAGAAAAAGAAAAACATATAAATAATATAATAATAATAATACATGCAGTACTAGAGTTCAATTAACTTCTCTTCCAGTAGGTGGAGCTGTGTGCACTGGGCCAAGCTTCTCCTCTAAATAAGTGGGAACAAATCACTGTGCAGCAGCTCTTCCTCCCAGACTCGGCGGGTCTCCAATCCTGAGTGCCTAGGGCCTTCTCTTGTGCTTCCTCAAGCCAGGCCCCGCTCACCTTTGACGCTCACCACAATACTGGTTACACACCAGGCCTCTGCTCCTGGTAGCCCTGTTTTAATGAACGCCTGGGCACACTCTCCCTGTTTGCCTCCCTCAGACCCTAAGTTTGTAGAGCTTTGTCCTGAGAACCGCCAGCGAATTTTCCTGTCTTCCGGGAGCCATGCCCCTGGTAGGTGGTGTAAGAGACCTCAATTGTCAGCACTGGTGGGAGTGGTAGCCGGGAATTCCACGCCGCAAGTCCCGAGCCAATCCTGTTTCCCTAGGTCTGGCTATCGTGCTCCTGGGAGAGCTGGGAGGGGCCCTTGAGGTTTCCCCGTGGTGTTGAGAGAGATGGCATTGGGATTACACACTTGTCGCGTTGGTTTCAATGAAGTTATCTCCTCCGCCTGTAATGTCAGTTCTATGCCATGGTGGTATCCCATTAAAATGGTGACCGTTTGTTCCCTTTGCTGGGTGACCAATGCAATGGGTGGGTCCTGACTATCTCTCCCAAGCCCCATTTCAATCCTGTGGCCACTGCCTATGAAGGCTCAGTTGTCTTTTAACTCTGTCAATTCAGAAAGCCCAACCAGTTATTTCAGTGGGAATGTTAGTGCTGAGTCACAAAAACCAGACGAATCTAAGCTTGAATGCAGCCAATCCGGGCTCTGTGTGTGTTCTGAGGGGCCCAGACTGTTCGCCCCAGATTCACAACAGGTCAACATTGCCTAGTGATTCTGAGCAAACAGCATTTAGACAGTTTATGACTTCCTATGCCCGTGCAGCTGAAGAGATCAGAGACTTGATTTCTCCATGCCTGCCTTCATAATGGATCTCCTGTATTGCTACTTTTTAATATCTGTGCATGTGCGTGTTTGTATATATATATAAATATATATATATATATATATATATATATATATATATATATATATATATATATATATATACACACACACACTCTTCAGATTTTTCAAAATATGAAATATATGTGTCTTATTATACACTCCCTAAATTCATTCATATTCATATCTGTGGATTTATAATCAACTTTCCACAAGATTATTCTCATAATAATCATCCACCTGCAATACATATTGTTTCCTAGTACTGAAAACTAAATTCAGTGAATGGTGCATACAAACCCTATTATTTCTACATTTACTTAGCCAGTTTAAAATCAATGCAAGTAGATTCCTAGGGGACATGATGTGTATTTTGACTTTCATTTTTATTCAATACTTGTACGTTACTATGTCTTCAGTTTATCCACATCATAGGATATATATTTCAGTCACAAATTAGAAAATTTATAGGCATTTGTTTCACGATCAATCACTTCCTGATTCAGAACACATGCATTCCTCCATGTTTCTTGACTGGTCTTTTCATGAGACTTCTTTCCAAACACATTACTTTCGTTTAACATCATCACTTATAAAGCAAAACTCAAACACCATTCATCATAAATCATAATCCTAATATTACCATTAGATATATAACTGGTTGGAATGAATGATTGTATATCAATATAAGATTTCTTATATATTTTCACATGTCATTTCAATCCATTATTTAAAGTGGAATCAGTTATGTTATTTATTCATAATATGGTCTATTCATTCATTATCTCTATATTCATAGACAGAGGTTACACCTCTTTGTGCCCCTAATACTAATGTATGCATCTTCAAATTATTGCTCCCAGAAATGGTGAAAGAAATACTCATGTCACCTGATCTACATATACATTTTATCACAGTAATATTCTGAACAACAAACAAATAAAATATCACACTTATGATTGTACCAAAGCCTAAAAGGAAAGTGAATGTTGATAACTAATAGCATCCATGTCCAGGTTGCCTAATGCTCTCAAATGTCATTCCCATTCATGACGACATATTTGTTTTTTCCTATGATTATATATTCAAACTCAAGCCTGTTGAAAATGTCTAATCCTATCCCTCACTTTTTACTTTGCCTGATTTAGTAATGTCTCTATTGACACCTGCTTTCCTATATATTTTCCCCAGTTCATCATTTTGGCTTACTCTTCACATGTGCTGACATTTACATTCACTCTCTAAACAAAACCCTATTGCTAAAGAAGCTTTTTTTTCCAAATCATATACTCACTCTTCTTCCTAAACCTACTGACTATCTTCCTAATCCTACCAACTATCCCTTTTTGACTGGATGTTCTTTTCTACATTCAATCATCCAAGGTACAAGGTCCTATGCCATTGTATTTCGATTTAACTGAGACAATTGTACAGAACATTATTCAACACTAAGTATCCAAACCAAGGGCCCAATGCCCTTCTGGGCTTCAAATCTTTCTTAGATTCCCGTTTTTATACATATATTTCACCTATATATTCTTATAAATATCACAGGTTCCCAATCCCATTATTCATCCTGCAGAATGATTCCTAACCCAAATCGAAAATATTATTAACCCTAACCATACACTAACTTTGCAGGAGAGCAGGAACAGTGTGTGTATTAAACTACAGGAATCTAGGGGATGTTCACCTGCTGAGAAACTCAAATGTTCATGCAGAAATAATCCCTGGTGAAGATGAAGGCAGCTATGAAGTACCTCAGAAAGCAAAAGTCAACTTCCATGGCAATCATCCTGGTCAGGATGAAGGGTTGTGTCTGAATCATTCTCTCTCTTCTTAATGTATAGAACATGGACCAAACCAGTCCTGTGTGGAAGCTGTTCCCGGGTGCTTATGGTTGATATAACATTCTAACTAGAGAAAGTGCCACATGAAAATCGGGGCAGCCTCCACCTCATGGTACTTTTGGAAGCAACAAAGTGGTTGCCAAGGCAGTGACATCATTCAGATCCTGAAGAAAGTGATCTCACCTCACTTCCTTGGTGAGGGAACTCTCTGAACTTGGGATCCAGGAAGCCAGGCACCCAGAGACAGTCCCTGTTCTAGTCCCAGTGGTCTCACATGTTTGGAATTACCAAGGACAGAGTCAGTCTTTCTTGGTACCTACAGATGTGAGGATGTCCAAATGCCAGGAAACCTCTGAAGAGGGGCTTTCCCTGAGAAAGCAGGTAGTGGATCATTTTCTGAGAATTGGTAGGAAAGGCGGTTTGTTTGGTATGGTGTGGAATATTTCTATTAAGTCCTTTGACAAGGTGAGTGTTTCTATGTGTGTGTATCCCACTGAGTCCATTGTTGTAGACATTAGAAAAGACAATGCATCAATGGATGTGTCCTGTCTAGTAGAAAGCTTCCCAGCATTTATCCTGCCCAATTCATGAGTGGACTCTGGCTTGCCTTATGGATGGGCAACACCTACAAGCTTCCTAATTTCCTGTTTTCTCTCTCAATTCAGCCCACTCTCCAGAATAGTATCATGGTTTTGTGTCCAAGATTTGTACCACCTCCAAGATCTGTGACATGGCTATGTACTGGATAGCTGAAGGAAATGGCTAGCATCTCAGAAATCTCAGATATCTGTTGACCAGGAAAGTCTCAGTGGAGAAACCCTGCTTTGGTCCTTTTGCTTAACTATTGTTCTGTTGAATGTCAGGAAGTTTTTTGCCTCAAGCCACCACTTTGTGAACCCTGAAGAAAACAGTTTTCAAATGGAAATGAATGGGCATCACCTGTGGCTCTTTGCTTAATTGCTTAGGATTGGGATATGTCTGAATCAGCCTGTTGGCCCTTTGTGACGCTGTGGCTTAGATTCTCATCACCTGATGGATCTAAAGATAGATCCCATGCGTGCATCCAAAACCAAAATGGCAAAAAGATCAGATATTGTTGATGAACTCTCTTGCCTTCCTCTGGTAGGTTCCAGATATCCATCAAGTGAGAATAGGGATTCTTTGGGTCAAATGAGTTCTTCAAAGCCCTGCAGAGGCTAGGCCATAGGTGCTTGATTATCATGACTCCAATTCACTTAAAGAATCTAAACCCCAAAGCTAGAAGGCCTCAAGTTGGAGAAGCCAAGCAATATTAAAGGTAGGCCTATTTGATCACTCCTGGTTCACAGGAAGAGAGTCCAGGCCACCCTTACTTTAGGCAAATGCGGTGCAAGGAGCTTATTTTGGACACTGTCGTGGGCTGCATCCCTTATGGAAACCTCCAGCCAGAGGATATAATGAGTGTCTATATGGAAGAAGATGAGGGCCATGTGAGAGTGTTTTGGTTTTAATTGTGGACATTTGTCTGGCGGTTGGAAGAGATCACTGGGTCCACCTAGGCTTGCACTCTGGTGTGATTCCCCTTAGAGACTGAGTTCTTTTACTGATCTCAGAGAATTATTGCCAGGAATTGTGTTGGAATTTTAGATGGCCATGCATGAGAGTTGCCCTTGGAAAGTGACATCTAGGCCCAAGGTGACTTTCCACAGAGCACAGGGAATCTCAGCCAGGATAACACATGATATTATTCTTAAAGACTTGGCAGCCATATTTGAGAGTCAAAACACACATGGACCATACTTTGTAGACCTCAATGGGCCTGGCTTAATCTGACTTTTGGCCACTTTTGGAAGCCTTGCCTGTAAGAATTCTCCAGAGTTTTCATTTAATGGTTTCTGAGTGAATTGAAATCCACAGTGCCTCCAACTTCATCCTTGAAAATTGGCAATATCAATATCATGAAATTTTTGAAATTCCCATGACCGGGTAGCACTGGAGAACATTTGGATGTCCTCTTGCTGATCATGAGTATACAGGACAGTGCCTTGATTGACTGGGTTTTATGAAAATGGTGTAGAACAGAGATTCCAGTAAGTTGGATCTTGCTGAGTAGTTGTTCTAGAGCAGTGGTTGGCAGGTGTGTGATAAAACATCTGTGGTGGGGGCATGTGGATCTGCCATTGGCTTCCAAATGGATTGTGACTGACATTTTGCAGTCAGTAGAACCTTATATGTAAAAGCATATTGTTATATGGAGAGGTTTCAGGGCAATGTTCAGAATCAGGATGCTATGGTCAATAGGGCAAGTTATGTGGGATAGAAGCCTGGTTGGTGCATTCTCCTGCAGAACTCGACACACCACACTTGACAGAACTCACTTCAGCACTGTGTCCCAGGTGAACCCTTGTATTTAATGAAGCAAATACCAAACTCCCAGTGCAGCAGCAAGAAACACCACGAAAGTGGAGGATGACCAAATGAATTTACAGTCCACACGGGGAGACACCTAGAATCCAGTGGCCACAGTATACCTACAAATAGAAAATTCAGCACTGCTGCCTCATGTTTATTGGAAAATAAGAAACCATGTCATCCAGGTCACATAGATGCAGAACCAGATTTGATGGTCTCACTACATATGAAGCTAATGCTTCTGACAACAGCATATATTTCATTGCCCAACCTCACAGGCAGTTTCTTCAGATGTTAGGCTGGCAGAAATTCATGTTTTGGAGTGATTACCCTGTCCCTTACTTTTGGAAACTCCTCTACCAACTCCAAATTTGTGAACTTCTGAGCATTTTCCATTCCACATATGTATTCACAGATTTTCTAAATGTTCTCCTCTAATTGTGTCTTATGTACGGCGAAGGTAATGTCAAGGCATTATTCTGAATGAGAGTGGGAAGATTTTTATGTAGCACATATTTGCATACACATTGGATACATTTTCCAATTTTCCATTCGAAATACTGAATCCCTGACACTAACACATGCCCTACTAGACTTTGACTTCTTATCCTAATTTGATGGAGAATAATAACCCAAACAGAATACAAATACAAGAGGTTCACAGGAGGCATGGTGTATAATTGGACTTGCCTTTCGTATGATAAATTGTAGGTGTTATAAATCTAGCGAATTTTAATTGAAATAGTTCTCCATGTGTTTTCAAAGTTAACAAATATGTGAATAACTGTCTCCCTTTCTCTGTAGCCTATTCATCACATGTATTTTTATAAGCACATACAGAATTCTACCTGGTATCAGTCGTACATTTGGTGAGGTGGCTGGCTTGGCAGATACAAATTGTGAGAAGAGATCACTCCTACTTAACGCTGTTGGAACTGAAAATTCAACATATGGGTGAGCTTTTTAGTTAAACAACATGAATCCATGTACATTTAAATGAATATTTTTGGATCTGTGGATGATATATATTTCATGGTGAATTTCAATTCACATACATAATGCTACTTTTTAATGTCTGTGTGTGTGTGTGTCTGTGTGTATATATATATATATATATATATATATATATATATATATATATATATATATATATTCACTCTCCAGATTTTTCAAAATATTTAGTATATTTTTCTTTTTATACCCTCCCTAAATTCATTCATATTCATGTATGTGGATTTATAATCAACTTTTCACAAGATTATTCTCAGAAATATTCCTCCACCTGAAATACATATTTTTTTCCTTCTACTGAAAACTAACTTTGGGGGATCACATGATGGCGGCGAATGGAGTGCATTACCCCCATGTACCACGTCACTGTGCGGGAAAATGACGAGTTAGAACGGCTAAAACCTATCTTGTTAGGAATTTCCAGCAAATTTGGGGTGCTCCAAAACCTAGTGGACATATATCCATCTCACGAGGATCAGCTACGGGGGCTCAAACGCGAGTGATTTTTCCGCACGGAGGGTCATGCTGCTTATTCAGCAAATTGCCCTGCAGCTAGAGTGTGTGGCGCGCACTGGGAAAAGACGAAATAGCATCGCAAATATACAGTGGTGCGGATTCTATGGGCTCCTGCCCGCTATGCAATTACTGTGCTCAGTGCTGAATTCTGGGATTGAGACGGGGATGGATGTGGTCCAATTCCGTTCTCCATACCGGTCAGACCACAGAGGAAGCCAGCGTCCACCATCTTGAAGAGCTGACGTCACCATCCCTGTTTTCGACTGATCGCAGCTCATTCAGCTATAGAACAGGTAATTTCAGGATTCCATTCACCTTTGCTTCGCAGACAAATTACTCAGGCTCAGTGCTAAAGAACCCGCAGAAACTGCGTCTTGGAGCCTGCTCCTATTAGAACATACACTGAGCCCAGAGCGGCCAAATTTGGCCTCCCTGAACTGATCTGGCCCAGGGCTCAAGAACCCGTGGAAACCGCTTCCCGGTCCGGGTCTTGCTGAATAATGTGGAGGTAAATATCAACCGAGCCTTCATAGGCAGTGGCAACAGGATTGAGACGAGGCTTGTGAGGGCAAGTCAGGACTCACCCATTGCTTTGGTCACCCAGCAAAGGGAACGAAATGCTGCCTTTTGCATGGGATACCAACATGGCAGAGATCTGATGTCATCAGAAAGCAGCGGAGGAGATAACTTCATTAATACCAGCGGTGACAGAAACAGTTGGTCTCCTGGTAAAGAAAGTGAGTCAGAAACACTCGAGTCTCTCTCACTTTGTCATCAAGCCAGAGGGGCAGAGCAGAGCCGCTGCCCATGCCTGGAACAGGCCCAGCGACACACTTGCATGATACTCACTTCACTCCAATTGGAATAGAGGCAGAGGAGAGCCACCACAGGTGCCCAGAACAGGCCTAGCGACCAGCAGGCATGGTAGTCACGTCACCTCAATTGGAGTAATTGCAGAGCAGAGCCTTCTCCAGCACCTAGTACAATCCAAGTGGCCCACCGGCATGGTAGTCACATAACCCCAATAGGAGTAGGTGCAGAGCAGAGTCTTTGCCCATGGTGCCCGGAACAGGCGCAGCAACCTGCCGGCTTCGTAGTCACGACACCCCAATTGGAGTAGCGGCAGAGCAGAGCCACCACCCGCGCCCTCAAGGTAGACAAATCTGCACCCGACCAGCAGAAGAGGCCCAGCGGCCTGCCAGCGCGGCAGACACTTCACCCCATTTGGAGTAGGGGCAGAGCAGATCCATCGCCCATGCCCGTAAGGTAGGCAGACCTGCGACCGACGGCAGAACAGGCCCACCCACCCGCCGGCATGGTAGTCACGTCACCCCAATTGGAGTAGGGGCAGAGCAGAGCCGCCGCCCGCGCCTCTAAGGTAGGCAGACCTGAGACCGACTGGCAGAACACCCCAGGGGTCCATGGGTGTGGTACACACGTCACACCAATTAGAGGAGGGGCTTAGCAGAGCCGCTTCCCGCGCCTGCAGGGTAGGCAGACCTGCGACCGATCAGGAGAACAGGCCCAGCGGCCCATCAGCATGGTAGATAGATCACCCCAATTGGAAGAGCACAACAGCCACACCCCGCACCTGCAAGGAAGACTTTTCAAATATACAAGAGCAATATAAATATATAGGGGGAAAATTTCAAAATCACAACAGTTTCACCAAGCAGAAAGAAATGCAAGCCGTATGAAAAGACAAAGAAAAAAGGACCACAAGCAATGCAGGTCAACACAACTTTAGAAGAGGTAATAGCTGCAGCAGATGGAATGTCAGATAAAAAACTCAGGATATACATGCTTCAGATAATCTCGAGTCTCAAGGAAGACATTAGACAGCAAAATCAGACAATGAAAGATCACTTCGACAATGAATTACACAAACAAATCCAAGAAGCAAAAGATCAATTATACAGGGAGATAGAAGTTGTAAAAAATGACAAACAGAAATCCTAGAAATGCAGGAAGCAATAAAACAACTTAAAAACTCAATTGAGAACACTACCATCAGAGTAGAACACTTAGAAGATAGAACATCAGACAATGAAGACAAAGTATTTCAACTTGAAAAGAACATAGACAGCTCAGCAAGACTGTTAAGAAACCATGAACAGAACATCCGTGAAATATGGGATAACATAAAGAGACCAAACTTAAAAGTCATTGGGATACAGGAAGGTATAGAGGTCCAAACCAAAAGAATGAGCAATGTATTTAATGAAATAATACGAGAAAACTTCCCAGACTTGAAGAATGAGACAGACTCCCAAGACCTAGAAGCCAACAGGACGCCGAATGTGCAAAATCATAAGAGATCCACACCTAGACGCATTATAATGAAGATACCCAACGTACAGAATAAAGAGAGAATTTTAAAAGCTACAATTGAAAGGAAGCAGATTACATTTAGGGGTAAAGCAATCAGGATAACAGCTGATATTTCAACACAGACTCTGAAAGCTAGAAGATCCTTGAAATATATGTTTTTGTCAGGAGCTTTAGCTTCATTTCTAGTGAAAGCATCAAAGCTGTGTCTGCATCTATGTAACCTGGAGAACATGGTTTCTTATTTTCCAAAAGACATGAGGCGGCAGTGCTGAATTCACTCTTTGTAGGTAAACTGTGGCCACTGAAGGCTAAGTGTCTCCCCGTGTGGACTGTGAAGCCATTTGTTCATCCTCCACTTTTCATGGTGTTTCTTGCCGCTGCACTGGGAGTTTGGTATTTGTTTCACTAAATAAAATGAGTTCAACTGAGACCCAGTGCTGGAGGGAGTTCTGTCATGTATGGTGGGTCAGGGTCTGCAGGAGAATTCACCAACCAGGATTCTATCCCACATAGATTGCCCCCTTGATCATAGCAACCTGATTCTGAACATTGCCCTGAAAATCTCCATATAAAAAGATGCCTTCACATGGAGAGGTTTCAGACATATAAGGTTCTGCTGGATGCATCATGTCAGTCTCAAGCCCTTTGGAAGTAATGGCAGATCCACATGGCCCCACAAGAGATGTTTTATCACACACCTGCACACCACCTGCACACACACCACTATTCAGTAGGCTACAAGTTACTGGCATTTCTGTTCTACACCATTTTCATGAAACCCAGACAATCAAGGCACTATCTGGTACACTCATGATGAGCAAAAGGACATTAAAGGTTCTCCAGTGCCACCTGGTCATTGGAATGGCAAAAAATTCATGGTATTTATGTAGCCACTTTTCAAGGATGAAGTTGGAAGCACTGTGGGTTTCAATTCATTCAGGAACCATTAAATGGTGAGGAAGCTCATTTCAATAAAAGATCTGGAGAACTCTCACAGGCAATTTTTCCCAAGGAGTGAGCTAGATCTCAGTTTAGAAGGGCGAATCTCATTAGTGGCCTATTCCAATGCCACACAAATGACCGCAATTGAAACCAAAACACTCCCACATGACCCTCATCTTCTGCCATAGAGACACTCATCATAACCTCTTGCTGCAGGTTTTCATGAGGGATGCAGCCCAAGACAGTGTCCAAAATAAGCTCACTTACCCCTCAATTGCCTAAAGTCAGGGTGGCCTGGACACCCTTCCTGTGAACCAGGAGTGATCAAATAGGCCTGCCCTTAATACTGCTCTGCTTCTCCATTTTGACTGTACTGATTGTTGAGTATAAATTCTTTGTGTGAATTGGAGTCATGAGAAAATCCAAGCACCTATGCATTAGCCTCTTCAGGGCTTTGAAAAACTCATTTGACCCAAATGATATCTATTCTCACTTGATAGAGGTCAGGACTTACAGAGGAAGGCAAGAGACTTCATCCACATTGACTGCTCTTATGGCCATTTTGGTTTTGGATTCAGAGATGGGATCTTTCTGTAGATCTGTCAGGTGCCGAGAATCTAAGCCCCAGCCTCACATAGGGCCAAGGGGCTGATTCAGACACATCCCTTTTGAAGCAATTAAGCAAACAGCCACAGGTGATGCCCATTCATTTTCATTTGAAAACTGTTTTCTTCAGGCTTTACAAAGGGGTTGCCTGAGGCAAAGAAATTCCTGACATTCAGGGCAACAGAACAAAAGGTTAGCAAAAGGCAGAAAGCAGGGTTTCTCCACTGAGGCTTTACTGGTCGCACTGATATCTGAGTTTTCTGAGATGCTCCGATTGCCTTCAGCTATCCAGTACATGGCCATGTACAAAGCTTGGAGGCGGTACATATCTTGGACACCAAACCATGAGACTATTCCGGAGAGTGGCCAGAATTCAGGAAGAAAACTGGAGCTTAGGAAGATAGTAGGTGTTGTCCATTCATAAGGCAAGCTGCAGTCCATTCATCAATTGCGCAGGATGAATGCTGGGTAGCTTTCTACTAGACAGGGCACTTCCATTGATGCATTCACTTTTCAAATGTCAACAACCACGGACACAGTGGGATACACTTTTAGAAACCCTCGCCATGTCAAACGACTTTCTAGAAACAATCCACTCAAAAACAAACAATCCACCATCCCTACCTATTCTCAGAACATGAGACAAAACCACAAACTCACACCCACACCCACAAAGCACCTCCTTCCCAGAAGTAGGTCTTTGATTATCCGGAGTTTCCTCTGACTGGTGGGCCATACCATGTTCCCCCGAAATGGCCTGTACTTTCTCAGATTTGGTGTCTTTGCCAGAACAACTACCTGCTTTCTCAGGAAACACCTGTCTTCATAGCTTTCCTGGCATTTGGCCATCCTCACATCAGTTGGTACCAATAAAGACTGACTCTGTCCTTGGTAAATCCAATCAAGTGTGCCAACTGGGACTGGCACTGGCTCTGGGGGCCTAGCTTCCTGGTTCCCAAGTTAAGAGAGTTCCACTACAAAGGAAGTGAGGTGAGGTCACTTTTTTCAGGAACTGAATGAGGTCACTGCCTTGGCAACTACTTTGCCCTAACAGTTGCTTCCAAGGGTCCCATGAGATGGATGCTGCCCCAATACCTGTGACATTTTTACAAGTTAGAATGGTATATCAACCATAGTCACCCAGGAACAGCTCTCCACACAGGCTTGGTTTGGTCCATCTTCTCTACATTAAGAAGAGAGAGGCTCATTCAGACACAACCCTTCATCCTGACCAGGCTGTTTGCCATGGAAGATGACCTTTGCTCTCTCAGGTCCTTCATACCTGCCTACATGTTTTCCAGGGATAATTTCTGCATGGACCATTGAGGTTCTAAGTAGGTGGAAGATCCCCTCCATCCCTGCATTGTAAGACCAACTCTGTTCCAGCTCTTCTGTAATGTTATATTGAGGGAACAGTGTATGGTTATGCTTAATAACCAGTTCGATTTGGGTTAGGAATCATTCTACGGGATGTATAATGGTATTGGGTAACTGCAATACTTACAAGAATATATAGGTGAAATATAAGTATGAAAACAGAAATCCAGGTAAGATTTGAAGTCCAGAAAGTCATTGGGTCCTTGATTGGATTACTTAGCTTGAATTACGTTCTGCACAGGTATCTCAGATAAATTGATATACAATGGCATAGGAACTTGTACCTTGGATGATTGAATGTAGAAGAGAACATCCCCTCAAACAGAGATAGTCAGTAGGATCAGGAAGATAGTCGGTAAGTATCGGAAGAACAATGAGTATAGGATTTGGACCAAAATTATTTAGCAATAGGGTTTCGGTTAGAGAGTGAATTTCAATAACAGCACATGTGAAGGGTCTCTAACAATGATGAAGTGGGGAAAATATGTAGGAATGCAGATATCAATAGAGACATTAGGAAATCAGGCAAAGTATAAAGTGAGTGATAGGATTAGATATTTTCAACAGGGTTGAGGTTGAACATATAATCTTAGGAAGAAACAAATATGTAGTCACCAATCGGATTGACATTTGAGAGCATAAGGCACCCTGGACATGGATGTTTTTAGTAATCCATGTTCACTTTCTATTTAGGATTTTGTAGAATCATAAGTGTGACCTTTGAATTTTGTGTCTAGAATATTACTGTGATGAAATGTATATGTAGATCAGGTGACATGAGTATTTCTTCCACCATTTCTGGAAGCAATATTTTGAAGATGTATAAATTTGTATTGGGGCTACAAAAAGGTGCACCCTGTGTCTATGAATACAGAGGAAATGCATGAATAGACCATACTGTGAATAAATAATAAAACTGGTTTCAACTTGAAATAATAGATTGAAATAAATTTGAAAACAAATAAGAAATCTTATATTAATATACAATCATTCATTCCAACCCATTATACATCTAATGGAAATATGAGGATTTTGGTTTATCATGAAAAGTGTGTGACTTTGCTTCAAATTGATTATGAAAATCGAAAATAATTTGTTTGGAAAGAAGTCTCATGAAAAGACCAGTCAAGAAACCTGGAGGAATACATGTGTTCTGAAGCAGGAAGCGATTGAAAGTGAAACAAATGCCTATAAATTTGCGAAATTTTTGATGAAATATATGTCCTATGATGTCCATAAACTTAAGAAAGAGTAATGTACCAGTGTGGAATAAAAACGAACGTCAAAATACACAACACGTCCAATAGAATTCTACATGCATTGATGTTAAACTGGTTCAGTTACTGTAGAAATATTAGGATTTGAAGGCACCAATCACTGTAGTTAGTTTTCAGTACTAGGAAACAAATATGTACTTCAGGTGGATGAATATTTCTGAGAATAATCTTGTGAAAATTTTATTATAAATCCACATACATGAACATGAATGAATTTTGGGACTCTAAATAAGACACAAATATTTCATATTTTGAAAAATATGGAGACTATATATATATATATATATATATATATATATTTATATACACACACACACACACACACACAAAACACACACACAGACTTTAAAATGTAGTAATATATGCCAATCGAAATCCATCATGAAATATATATCATCCACAAATGCAAAAATATATATTTTACAGAATATGGATTTATGTATAATTTTGTTCAACTAGGAAGCTCACCCATAGGTTGAATATTCAGTTCCAAAGCGTTTAGGAGGAGTGATCTCTTCTCACAATTTGTATTTGCTGAGGAAGCCACCTCACAAAAATATAGGTGTGATACCAGGTAGCTTTCAGTATGTGCATATAAAAATACATATGTTGAATAGGCTACAGAGAAAGGGAGTCAGTAATACACATATTTTGAACTTTAAAAACACATGGAGAACTATTTAATTAAAAATTGACTAGATTTATAACACATAAACTTTATCATGTAAAAGGCAAGTCCAAATATACATCATGCCTCCTTTGAACTGCTTGTATTTATATTCTGTTTGTGTTATTTTTCTCCATCATATTAGGATTAGTAGCCAGAGTCAAGTAGGGTATGGGATAGTGTCAGGGATTCTGTATTTTGAATGGAAAATTGGAAATTGTATCAAATGTGTGTGCAAATATGTGCAACCCAAAACTTCCCACTCTGATCCAGAACAATGCCTTGACATTACCTTCGCTCCAAGGAAGACACAATTAGAGGAGAAGAGTTAGAAAATTTGTGAATACATGTCTGGAATGGAAAATGCTCAGGAGTTCACAAACTTCGAGATGGTAGAGGAGTTTCCAAAAGCAAGGGACATGGTAAACACAACACCAACATGGAGCTCTTCTGGCCTAAAGACTGTTTGAGAAACTGCATGTGAGATTGGGCACTTGAAATATAAGTTGTTGTCAGAAGTTTTAGCTTTCTTTCTAGTGAGACCATCAAAGATGGGTCTGCATCTATGTGACCTGGACGACATGTTTTCTTATTTTCCAATGAACATGGGGCAGCAGTGCTGAATTCTCTCTTTGTAGGTAAACTGTGGCCACTGGGGGCTTAGTGTCTCCCCGTGTCGCTGTGAAGACATTTGGTCATCCTCCACTTTTCGTGGTGTTTCTTGCTGCTGCACAGTGAGTTTGATATTTGCTTTACAAAATACAAGGAGTTCAACTGGGACACAGTGCTGCAGGGAGTTCTGTCACTTGTGGTGGGTTAGAGTCTGCAGGAGAATGCACCATCCAGGCTTCTATCACTCATTGCTTGCTAAATTGCCCCCTTTTCCATTGCAACCCAATTCTGAACATTGCCCTGAAACCTCTCTATATAACAAGGTGCCTTTACATAAATGGGTCTGCTGGCTGCTGCAAGTCAATCACATGCTATTTGGAAGCCAATGGCAGATCCACATGGCCCCACCACAGATGTTTTGTCACACACCTGCCCACAACTGCTCAAGGTGCACTACTCAGAAGGTTCCAACTTACTGGCATCTCTGTTCTATGCCATTTTCATGAAACCCAGTAAATCAAGGCCCAGTCTGGTACACTCATGATGAGCATCAGGAGATCTAACTGTTCTCCAGTGCCACCTGGTCATGGGAATTTTAAAAATTTCATGGTATTTATCTAGCCATTTTTCAAAGAGGAATTTGGAGCCACAGTGGGTTTCAATTCATTCATGAACCATTAAATGTTGTGGAAGCTCATTTCAATGAAAGATCTGGAGAACTCTCACAGGCAATGCTTCCCAAAGAGTGGCCTAAAGGTCACATGAGGCCAGGCCCATTGAGGTCTACAATGTGAGGTCCATGGGTGTTTTGACTCTCAAATATGCCTGCCAAGTCTTTCAGAATAAAATCCAGGTATATCCTGGCTGACATTCTCAGTGCTTTGTGGAAAGCCACCCTGGGCTTAGATCTCAGTTTCAAAGGGCAAGTCTAATGCGTGGCCTCCTAAAATCCCAACACAATTCATGTGAATACTTCTCTGAGGTCAGTTCCAGAACTCAGTCTCTAAGGTGAATCAAACCCGAGTTAAAGCCCAGGTGGACCCAGTCTTATCTTCCAACAGCCAAATAAATGACCACAATTAAATCCAAAACACTCCCACATTGCCCTCATCTTCTTCCATATAGACACTCATCATTACCTCTGGCTGGAGGTTTCCATGAGGGGTAAAGCACAAGACAGAGTCTGAAATAATCTAACTTGCCCTCATTTGCCTAAAGTCAGTGTGACCTGGACACCCTTCCTGTAAACAAGGAGTGATTTAATAGGCCTGCCACTAATACTGCTCTGCTTCTCCAATTTGAGGCCTACTGACTGTCATGTATAGATTCTTTATGTGATTTGGATTCATTAGAAAACCCAAGCACATATGGGCTAGCCTCTGCAGGGCTTTGAAGAACTCGATTAATTCAAAGGATCCCCAAATTCACTTGTTGGAGGTCAGGAACCTAACAGAGAAAGGCAATAAACTTCATCTACAATGACTGATTTTTTAGACATTTTGGTTTTGGATGAACACATGGGATCTTTCTTAAGATCCATTAGGCGCTGAATATCTAAGACACAGCCTCACACACGGCCAAGAGGCTGATTCACACACATATCTCTCAAAGCATTTTAGCAAACAGCCACAGGTGATGCCCATTCATTTCCATTTGAAAACTGTTTTCTTCAGGATTCACAAAGGGGTGGCCTGAGGCAAAGACCTTCCTGACATTCAGGGCAACAGAGGAATAGGGAAGCAAAAGGCCCAAAGCCGGTTTTCTCCACTGAGACTTTCCTTGTCACACTGATATCTGAGTTTTCTGAGATGCTCCCTTTCCTTTCAGCTATAGAATACATTGGCCATGTCACAGAGGTTGGAGGTGGTACATAACTTGGACAAAAAACCATGAGCCTACTCTGGAGAGTGGCCAGATTCAGAAAGAAAACAGGAACTTAGGAAGATAGTACGTGTTGCCCATTGATAAGGCAAGTCACAGTCCATTCATAAATTAGGCAGGATAAATGCTGGAATTCTTTCTACTAGACAGGACACATCCATAGATGAATTCTCTTTTCTAATGAATACAACCACGGACACAGAGAGTTACACAGATATAGAAACACTCACATTGTCAAAGGAATTACTAGACACAGTCCACTCCAAACCCAACAAACTGCCTTTCCTACTTATTCTCAGAACATGAGAAAAAACCACAAACTCACTCCCACACCCACAAAGACACCTCCTTCCCCCAAGTAATTCTGTGACTATCCTGAGTGTCGTCTGACTGGTAGGCCATACTATGTACCCCCAAATGGCCTGTCCTGTCTCAGATATGGTCTCCTTGGCCAAATCTGTGACGTTGTCAGGAGCCAGAAATGGGAAAGTACCTTTTTCTCAGGAAAGGCCCCTCTACAAAGCTCTCCTGGCATTTGGCCATCCTCACATCAGTAGGTTCCAGGAAACACTGATTCTGTCCTTGGTAAATCCAAACAAGTGACCTCAATGGGACTGGGACTGGGACTGGCTCTGGTTGCCTGGCTTCTGCACACAAGTTCAGAGAGTTCCATCACCAAGGAAGAGAGGTGAGATCACTTACTTCAGGTAGTGAATGAGGACACTGCCTTGGCAATCACTTTGTCCTAACAGTTGCTTCCAAGGGTCCCATGAGATAGAGGCTGCCCCTACTTCCTGTGACACTTTCACAAGTTAGAATGGTGAATCAACCATAGGCACCCAGGAACAGCTCTCCACACAGGCCTGGTTTGGTCCATTTTCTCTACATTGAGAACAGAGAGGCTCATTAAGATACAACCCTTCATCCTGACCAGGTTGTTTGCAATGGAAGATGAGTTTTGCTCTTTAAGGTCCTTCATAGCTGCCTATATCTTCTCCAGGGATCACATCTGCATGGACCTTTGAGTTTTTCAGCATATGGAATATCCCCTACATTCCTGTATTGTAAGACCAACACTGTCCCTGGTCTTTTGTTAAGTGAGATTGTGGGAACAGTGTATGTTTAGGGTTTAATAACATGTTTGATTTGGGTTAGGAATCATTCTGCTGGATGAATAATGGTATTGGGAACCTGTGATATTTATTAAAACATAGACATAAAATATAAGTATGAAAACAGAAATCTAGGTAAGATTTGAAGCTCAGAAGGGCATTGAGCTGTTGATTGTGATACTTAGCTTTGAATTATGTTCCACATATATGTCTCAGATAAATCGATAATCAATGGCATAGGACCTTGTACCTTGGATGATTGAATGGAAAAGAGAACTTCCACTCAAACAGGGAAACTCAGTAAGATTAGGAAGATAGTCAGTAGCTTTCAGAAGAAGAGTGAGTACAGGATTTGGACCAAAAATTCTTTATCAATAGGGTTTCGCTTAGAGAGTGAAAGTAAATATCATCACATGTGAAGAGTCACTCACATGGTGAACTGGGGAAAATATTTAGGAAAACAGACATCAATAGAGACATTAGGAAATCAGGCAAAGTATAGAGTGAGTGATAGGATTAGACATTATTAACTGCATTTAGTTTGAATATATAATTTTAGGAAGAAACAAATACGTAGTCACCAATAGGATTGATATTTGAGAATATTAGGCAAACTGGACCTGGATGTTTTTAGGAATCCATGTTCAGTTTCCATTTAGGCTTTGGTACAATCATAAGTGTGACTTTTGCTTTTTGTGTCCAGAATATTACTGTGATACAATGTATATGTAGATAAGGTGACCTGAGTATTTCTTCCAACATTTCTGGGAGCAATATTTTGAAGATGTATAAATTAGTATTCGGGGAACAAACAGGTGCACTCTTTGTCTTTGAATATGGAGAATATGCATGTATAGACCATACTGTGAATAAATAATATAACTGGTTCCAACTTCAAATAATGGATTGAATTGAAATGTGAAAATATACAGGAAATCTTATATTGATATACAACCATTCATTCCAACCCGTTTTACATCTAATGGTAATATGAGGATTATGGTTTATCATGAAGAGTGTGTGAGTTTTGCTTAAAATTGATTATGGAAATTGAAAATATTTTTTTTGGAAAAAAGACTCATAAAAAGACCAGTCAAGAAACCTGGAGAAATACATGTGTTCTGAAGCAGGAAGTGACTGAAAGTGAAACAAATGCTTATAAATTTGTGAAATTGTAGATGAAATACATATCCTCTGATGTGCATTCACTGAAGGAATAGTAATGTACCAGTGTTGAGTAAAAATGAACGTCAAAATAAACATCATGTCCCATAGGAATCTTCTTGCATTGATGTTAAACTGAGTCAGTTAATGTAGAAATATTAGGATTTGAATGCACCATTCACTGAATTTAGTTTTCAGTCCTAAGAAACAAATATGTATTTCAGGTGGATGAATATTTCTGAGAATAATCTTGTGAAAATTTGATTATAATTCCACATACATGAACATGAATGAATTTGAAAATTTGATTATAATTCCACATACATGAACATGAATGAATTTTGGGACTGTACATAAGACACATCTATTTCATATTTTGAAATATATGGAGAGTGTGCATATATATATATATATATATATATATATATATATATATATACAAGAGTGTGTATACACACACACACACACACAAAACAGACATTAAAAAGTAGCAATATATATGCCAATTGAAATTCTTCATGAAATATATATCATCCACAGATCCAAAAATCTTCATTTTACTGAGCGTGGATTTATGTGTAATATTGTTTAACTAGGAAGCTCACCCATAGCTTAAATTTTCAGTTACAACATCGTTTAGAAGGAGTGATCTCTTCTCATAATTTGTATCTGCCAAGTCAGCAACCTCACAAAAATGTACGTGTGATACCAGGTAGGATTCTATATGTGCATATAAAAATACATGTGCTGAATATGCTACAGAGAAAGGGAGACAGGAATTCACATATTTGTCAACTTTAAAAACACATTGAGAGAGGGAGGGGCAGATCTGCCAATCGCTCCTTCAAGGTAGGCGGACCTGCGACCCACCGGCTGAACAGGACCAGTGGCCCGCCACCGTGGAAAACACATCGCCCTGGTTGGGGGAGGGGCAATGCCGCCGGGCCTGCAAGGTAGGCAGACCTGTGACCCACAGCAGGACAGGCCCAGCAATCTGCGGAGGGGCAGAGACGCCCTCTGCGCCTGCAAGGTAGGTGGACCTGCAACCACCGACAGACCAGGCCTATGGCCCGCCAGCATGGTAGACACATCGTCCCGGTTGGGGGAGGGGCGGAGCAGCCACAGGCGCCTGCAAGGTAGACAGACCTGCAAGGGACAGACAAAACAGACCCAGTGGCCCGCGGATGGTCAAAGCTGCCGCCCACGCCTGCAAAGTAGCCCGACTTGCGACCCACTGGCAGAACAGGCCCAGTGCCTGCAGAGGGGCAGAGTTGCTGCTCGCACCTTCAAGGTAGGCGGACCAGCTACCGACTTACAGAACAGGCCCAGCAGCCTGCTGGTGTGGTAGGCACATTGTCCCAATTGTAGGAGGGGCAGAGCCACCACCCGTGCCTGCGAGGGAGATTTTGAAACTATACAAGAGCAATATAAATATATAGGGGAAAAATTCAATAACACAACAGTTTCACCAAGCAGAAAGGAATATGAACAGTATGAAAAGACAAGGAAAGAAAGGACCATAAGCAATGCAGGTAAAGTCAACGTTAGAAGAGGTAATATCTGCAGAAGAGGGAATGTCAGATAAAGAACTCAGGATATACATGCTTCAGATGATCTGGAGTCTCAAGGAAGACAATAGAGAGCAAAATCAGACAATGAAAGATCACCTTGATAATGAATTACATAAAAAAAATCCAAGAAGCATAAGATCAACTATACAGGGAGATAAAGATTATAAAATCAAACAAACAGAAATCCTAGGAATTCAGGAATCAATAAACCAACTTAAAAACTCAATTGAGAATACTACCAGCAGAGTAGAACACTTAGAAGATAGAACATCAGACAATGAAGACAAATTATTTCAACTTGAAAAGAACACAGACAGCTCAGCAAGACTTTTAAGAAACCATGAGCAGAACATCCAAGAAATATGGGATAACATAAAAAGACCAAACTTAAGAGTCATTGGGATACAGGAAGGTATAGAGGTCAAAACAAAAGGAATGAGCAATATATTCAATGAAATAAAGGAGAAAACTTCCCAGACTTGTAGAATGAGACAGAATCGCAAATCCTAGAAGCTTACAGGATGCCAAATGTGCAAAATCATAAGAGATCCACACCTAGACATATTATAATGAAGATGCCCAACATACAGAAAAAGGAGAGAATTTTAAAAGCTACAAGATAAAGGAAGCAGATTACATTTAGTGGTAAACCAATCAGGATAACAGCTGATCTTTCAACACAGATTCTGAAAGCTAGAAGATCCTGCAATAACATTTTTCAAACACTGAAAGAAAATGGGTTCCATCCAAGAATTGTGTATCCAGCGAAATTAAGCTTCAGGATAGAAGATGAAATTAAAACTTTCCACGATAAACAAAAGTTAAAAGAATTTGCAGCTAGAAAACGATTTCTTAAAAACATCCTTGGCAAAACATCACAGGAAGGGGAAATGGAAAATAACAATGAAAACCAACAGTGGGAGGTAGAGGAGTAAAGGGGGGAAAATAATCAAGGAGGAAAACAAACCATGCTTAGTAACATAAATATACAAATATGGCTGGAAGAACAACCCATATCTCAATAATAACCCTAAATGTTAATGGCTTAAACTCACCAATTAAGAGACACAGGCTAGTAGAATGGATCATAAAACAAGACCCAACAATATGCTGCCTACTGGAGACACATTTGTTAGGAAAAGATATACATAGACTGAAGGTGAAAAGTTGGGAAAAATCATATCACTCATATGGACTTCGGAAACAAGCAGAAGTGTCCATACTCATATCAAATAAAATAGATTTCAAGCCAAAGTTAATCAAAAGGGATTAAGAGGGACACTACATACTGCTCAAGGAAACCATACACCAACAAGACAAAACAATCATAAATATATATGCCCCAAACATTGGTGCAGCTATGTTCATTAAACAAATTCTTCTCAAGTTCAAGATTCTAATAAACCAATATACAATACTCATGGGAGACTCAAACACACCTCTCTCACTACTGGACTGATCTTCCAAACAAAAGTTGAATAATGAAACTATAGAACTCAATAACACAATTAATAACCCAGACTTATGATATATATATATAGAATATACCACCCAACATCAAGCAGTTACACGTTTTTCTCAGCAGCACATGGATACTTCTCAAAAAATAAATCATATATTATGTCACAGAGCTACTCTTAGACAATATAAAGGAGTAGATATAATACCAGGCATCTTATCTGATCATAAGGAAATGAAACTGAAAATCAACAATGAAAGAAAGAAGGAAAAATCATGTATCACATGGAGAATGAAAAATAGGTTACTGAATGATCAATGGGTTATAGAAGACATCAAGGAGGAAATTAAAAAATTCTTAGAGATAAATGAAAACACAGACATTACATATCAGAATCTATGGGACACATTGAAAGCAGTTCTAAGAACAAAATTCATTGCTTGGATTTCATTCCTTAAAAAAAGGAAAAAAAAAAAAACAAATAAATGATCTCATACTTCATCTCAGAATCCAAGAAAAAGAAGAGCAAAACAACAGCAAAAGAAGTAGAAGCCAAGAAATAATTAAAATCAGAGCTGAAATTAATGAAATCGAAACAAAGAAACAATTGAAAAAATTGACAAAACTAAAAGATGGTTCTTTGAAAAAATAAATAAAATCGACCGACCCTTAGCCAAGCTAACAAAGAAAAGAATAGGGAGAATTCAGTATCACAACAGATAGTTCAGAAATACAGAAGATAATCCGAAATTATTTTGAATTCTTATTCTTCAATAAAATAGAAGATAGTGAAGGCATCGATAAATTTCTCAAGTCATATAATCTGCCCAGATTGAGTCAGGAGGATATAGGCAACCTAAACAGACCCATAACAATTGAGGAAATAGAATAAACCATCAAAAGACTACCAACTAAGAAAAGCCCAGGACCGGATGGGTATACAGCAGAGTTTTACAAAACCTTTAAAGAGGAACTAATACCATTACTTTTCAAGCTATTTCAGGAAAAATGCAAAAATCCTCAATGAAATTGTGGCGAATCGGATACAAAAACATATTAAAAAAATTGTGCACCATGATCAAGTAGAATTCATCCCTGGGATGCAAGGCTGGTTCAATATACAGAAATCAATAAATGTTATTCATCACATCAATAGACTTAAAAATAAGAACCATTTGATCATCTCGATAGATGCAGAAAAAGCATTCGACAATGTACAGCATCCCTTTATGTTCAAAACTCTGGAAAAACTAGGGATAACAGGAACATACCTCAATAATGTAAAAGCAATCTATGCTAAGCCTCAGGCTAGCATCATTCTGAATGGAGAAAAATTGAAGGCATTCCCTCTAAAATCTGGAAGAAGATAGGGATGCCCTCTCTCACTACTTCTGTTCAACATAGTTCTCGAAACACTGGCCAGAGCAATTAGAGAGATTAAAGAAATCAAAGGCATAAAAATAGGAAAAGAAGAACGTAAATTATCACTATTTGAAGATGACATGATTCTATACTTAGCAGACCCAAAAAGGTATACAAAGAAACTATTAGAGCTAATAAATGAATTCACCAAAGTGGCAGGATATAAAATCAATACGCATAAATCAAAGGCATTCCTGTATATCAGCAACAAATCCTCTGAAATAGAAATGAGGACAACCACTCCATTCAAAATATCCACACACACACACACAAAAAAAAAAAAAATACTTGGGAATCAACCTAACAAAAGAGGTGAAAGACTTATAAAATGAAAACTACAGAACCCTAAAGAGAGAAATAGAAGAAGATCTTAGAAGATGGAAAAATATACTATGTTCATGGATAGGCAGAACTAACATCATCAAAATGGCAATATAACCAAAATTCTCTATATGTTAAATGCAATGCCAATCGGGTCTAAAAGCATGCAATGGAGGAAGGATAGCATCTTCAACAAATGGTTCTGGGAAAACTGGAAATTCATATGCAACAAAATGAAACTGAATCCATTTCTCTCGTCATGCACAAAAGTTAACTCAAAATGGATTAAGGAGCTTGATAGCAAATCAGAGACACTGCATCTGATACAAGAAAAAGTTGGCTATGATCTACATACTGTGGGGTTGGGCTCCTAATTCCTCAATAGGACACCCATAGCACACGAGTTAATAACTAGAATTAACAAATGGGACTTACTCAAACTAAAAAGTTTTTTCTCATCAAAAGAAAAAATAAGAGAGGTAAATAAGTAGTCTACATCCTGGGAACAAATCTTTACTCCTCACACTTCAGATAGAGCCCTAATATCCAGAGTATACAAAGAACTCAAAAAATTAAACAATAAGAAAACGAATAACCCAATCAACAAATGGTCCAAGGACCTGAACAGACACTTCTCAGATGAGGACATACAATCAATCAATAAGTACATGAAAAAATGCTCACCATCTCTTGCAGTCAGAAAAATGGAAAAAAAACCCACCCTAAGATACCATCTCACTCCAGTATGATTGGCAGCCATTATGAAGTCAAACAACAAGTGCTGGCGAGGATGTGGGGAAAAGGGTACACCTGTACATTGCTGGTGGGACTGCAAATTGGTGCAGCCAATTTGAAAGAAGTATGGAGATTTCTTGGAAGCTAGGAATGGAACCACCATTTGACCCAGCTATTCCCCTTCTCAGTGTATTCCGTAAGACCTAAAAAGTGCATGCTGCATTGACACTGCTACATTGATGTTCATAGCAGCACAATTCAAAATAGCAAGAGTGTGGAACCAACTTAGATGCCCTTCAATAGATGAAGGAAAAAAAATGTGGCATTTATACACAATGGAATAATACTCTGCATTAAAAAATGTCAAAATCATAGAATTTGCCGGGAAATAGATGGCATTAGAACAGATTATGCTAAGTGAAGCTAGCCAATCCCTAAAAAAAAAAACAAATGCCAATAGTTTTATTTGATATAAAGAGAGTAACTAAGAACAGAGTTGGGAGGAAGAGCATGAGAAGAAAATTAACATTAAACGGGGGTGAGAGGTGGAAGAGAAAAGGAAAGAGAAGGAAAATTGCATGGAAATGGAAGGAGACCCTCATGGTTATACAAAATTACATACAAGAGGAAGTTAGGGGAAAGGGGGGAAAAAACCAAGGGGGAGAAATGAATTACAGTAGATGGAGTAGAGAGAGAAGATGGGAGGGGGGGGATGGGGGATAGTAGAGGATAGGAAAGACAGCCGACTACAACAGACACTACTATTGCAATACGTAAAACAGTGGATGTGTAACAGATGTGATGCTGAAACCTGTATACGGGGTAAAAATGGGAGTTCATAACCCACTTGAATCAAAGTGTGAAATATGATATGTCAAGCAATAGGTAAAGTTTTGAACAACCAACAATAAAAATTAAAGGAAAAAAACACATAGAGAACTATTTCAATGAAAAATGGACTAGATATATAACACCTACCCTTTATCATGCAAAAGGCAAGTCCAACTATACACCATGCTTCCTCTGAACGGCTTGTATTTCTATTCTGTTTGTGTTATTATTCTCCATCATAGTAGGATTAGTAGTCAGAGTCTAGTAGGGTATGGGTTAGTGTCAGGGATTCAGTATTTTGAATGGAAAAAAGGAAAATGAATCCAATGTGCATGCAAATATGGGCTACACAATAAATTTCCCACTCTCATCCAGAACAATGGCTTCACATTACCTTCGCCCCAAATAAGACGCAATTAGAGGAGAAGAGTTGGAAAATCTGTGAATATATATCTGGAATGGAAAATTCAAAGGAGTTCACAACCTTGGATGTGGTAGAGGAGTTTCCAAATGTAAGGGACAAGGTAAACACTCCACATACTTGTAGCTCTTCTGGCCTAAAGTCTTCTTGAGAAACTGCCTCTGATGTTGGGAACTCAAAATATATGTTGTTGTCAGGAGCTTTAGCTTTCTTTCTAGTGAGACCATCAGAGCTGGGTCTACATCTATGTGACCTGGAGGACGTGGTTTCTTATTTTCCAATGAACACTAGGCTACAGTACTGAATTCTCTCTTTGTAAGTAAACTGTGACCACTGGGGTCTAAGAGTCTCCCCGTGTGGACTGTGAAGGCATTTGGTCATTCTCCACTTTTCGTGGTGTTTCTTGCTGCTACACTGGGAGATTGGTATTTTCTACACGAAATACAAGGAGTTGAACTGGGACACAGTGCTGAATGGAGTTCTGTCATGTGTAGTGGGTCATGGACTGCAGGAGAATGCACCAACCAGGCTTCTAGCCCACATAGATTGTCCCCTTGTCCATACAACTTGATTATGAACATTGCCTTAAAAATTCTCCATATACCAATATGCCTTTACATATAAGGGTTTCCTGGCTGCACCACGTCAGTCACATGCCATTTGGAAGCAATGGCAGATCCACATGGCCCCACCACGGATGTTTTATCACAAACCTGCACACCAAAGCTTGCGCCTACAATTGAGGAGTATCCAACTTACTGGCATCTCTGTTCTACACCATTTTAATGAAACTCAGTCAATAAAGGCACTCATGATCAGCAATAGGGCATACAAAGGTTCTCCAGTGCCACCTGGTCATAGGAATTTCAAAAATTTTATGGTATTTATCTAGCCATTTTTTAAGGTGGAAGTTGGAGGCACTGTGGGTTTCAATTCATTTAGGAACCATTAAATTGTGAGGAAGCTCATTTCAATGAAATCTCTGGAGGACACTCAAAGGCAAGTCTTCCCAAAGAGTCGCCAAAAGGTCACATGAAGCCAGGCCCATTGAGGTCTACAGTGTGAGGTCTATGTGTGTTTTCACTATGGCTGCCAAGTCTTTCAGAATAAAATCTTGTGATATCCTGGGTGAGATTCCCAGTGCTCTGTGGAAAGCCAGCCTGGGCCTAGGTCTCAGTTTCCAAGAGCGAGTCTCATGTGTGGCCTCCTAAAAACTCAAAACAATTCATGCCAATACTTCTCTGAGTTCAGTTCCATAACTCAGTCTCTAAGGGGAATCACACCAGATTTCAAGTCCTGGTTGACCTACTCATCTCTTCCAACCCCAACACAAATGACCAAAATTAAACCAAAACATTCCCACATGACCCTCATCTTGTTGCATATAGACACTCATCTTAACCTCTGGCTGGAAGTTTCCATGAAGGACACAGCCCAAGACAGTGTCCAAAATAGGCTTCCTTACCCCTTATTTTCCTAATGTCAGGGTGGCCTGAACACCCTTCCTGTAACCCAGGAGTGATCAAATAGGCCTGCTGTAATACTGCTCTGCTTCTCCAATTTGAGGCCTACTGACAGTGGGGTTTAGAATCTTTATGTGAATTGGAGTCATAAGAAAACACAAACACCACTGGGCTAGCATGTGCAGGGCTTTGAAGAAATCATTTGACCCAAATGATCCCTATTCTCACTTGATGGAGTTCAGGAACCTTACAGTGGAAGGCAAGAGACTTTATCCTCAATGACTCCTCTTTTGGGCATTTTGGTTTTGGATTCACACATGGGATCTTTCTTTATATAAATCAGGTGCTAAGAATCTAAGCCACAGCCTCACACAGGGCCAAGAGGCTGATTCAGACACACCCCTTTCTAAAGCAATTAGGCAAAGAGCCACAGGTGAGGCCCATTCATTTCCATTTGAAAAGTGTTTTGTTCCGGCTTCACGAAGGTGTGGCCTGAGGCAAAGAAATTCCTGACATACAGGGGAATAGAACAAAAGGTAAGCAAAAGGCCCAAAGCACGGTTTTTCCACTGAGACTTTACTGGTCACACTGATATCTGAGTTTTCTTAGTTGCTCGCCATTCCCTTCAGCTATCCAGTACATGGCCATGTCACAGAGCTTGAAGGTGGTACTTCTCTTGGACACAAAACCATGAGCCTATTCTGGAGAGTGGCCAGAATTTAAAAATAAAACCAGAACTTAGGAAAATAGCAGGTGTTGCCCATCGATAAGGGAAGCCGCAGTGCATTCATATATTTGGCTGGATGAATGCTGGGAAGCTTTCTACCAGACAGGACACATCCATTCATGCATTCTCTTTTCTAATGTCTACAACCAAGGACACAATGGGATACACAGACATAGAAACACTTGCTTTATCAAATCACTTATTAGAAACAGTTCACTCCAAACCAAACAAACCGCCATTCCTACCTATTCTGAGAACATGAGACAAAGGCACAAACACACACCCACACCCACAAAGCACCTTCTTCCCCCAAGTAGGTCTCTGACTATCCGGAGTGTCCTCTGACTATTGGGCCAAACTATGTTCCCCCGAAATTGCCTGTCCTGTTTCAGATCTGGTTTCCTTGGCCAACTCTGTAAAGTTGTCAGGAGGCAGCGGTGATCCACTACCTGCTTTCTCAGGAAAGGCCAGTCTTCAGAGCTTTCCTGGCTTTGGGCAATCCTCATATCAGTAGGTACCAACAAAGACTGATTCTGTCCTTGGTAAATCCAAAGAAGTGAGACCACTGCTACTGGGACTGGAATGGGATTTGGGTGCCTGGATTCTTTGATCCCAAATTCAGAGAGTTCTATCACCAAGGATGTGAGGTGAGGTCTGAGGTCACTTCCTTTAGGAACTGAATGAGCTCACACCATTTGCAACCACTTTGTCCTAACAGTTGCTTCCAAGGGTCCCCTGAAATGAAGGCTGCCCCTGCTTCCTGTTACAGTTTCACGAGTTTGAATGGTATATTAACCATAGGCAACCGGGAACAGCTCTCCACACAGCCTGGTTTGGTTCTTCTTCTCTACATTAAGAAGAAAGAGGCTGATTCAGACATATCCCTTCATCCTGACCAGGTTGTTTGCAAGAGAAGATGACTTTTGCTCACTCAGTTCCTTCATAGCTGCCTACAACTTCTCCAGGGATCATTTTTACATGTACCTTTGAGTTTCTTAGCAATAGGAAGTTCCCCTACATTCCTATATTGTAAGACCTACTCTGTCCCTGCTCTTCTGTAAAGTTATATTGAGGGAACAGTGTATGGTTAGGGTTAATAACAGGTTCAATTTGCATTAGGAATCATTCTGCTGGATGAATAATGGTATTGGAAACCTGCGATATTTACAACAATATATAGGTGAAACATAAGTATGAAAACAGAAATCTATTTAAGATTTGAAGCCCAGAAGAGCATTGGGACCTTGATTGTGATACTGAGCTTTGATTTATTTTCTGCCCAGATGCCTCAGATACATCAATATACAATGGCAAAGTTCCATGTATTTTGGATGATTGATTGTCAAAGAGAACTTCCAGTCAAAAAGGGATAATCAGTAGGATTAGGAAGATAGTCGGTAGGTTTAGAAAGGAGAGTGAGCATAGGATTTGGACCAAAAGTTCTTTAGCTATAGGGTTTCGGGTATAGAGTGAATGTAAATGTCACCACATGTGAAGAGTCAGTCACAATGATGAACTGGGGAAAATATGTAGGAAAGCAGATATCAATAGAGACATTAGGAAATCTGGCAAAGTGTAGTTGGTAGCGAAAGGTTAATATAATAGGTACTTATCACTTCCTGTTTTCTGTATGCTTAATAAAACACTGTTGAAATCTTGAGAACTGTTTGCTAATCTTGTTCCCAGAATGTTCTGTCCTCAACTGCCAAACTGCAGAAAGTACTTCCTCACCCAGTTGCCCACAAACAGCTCACTCGCCCGGACCCATCAATAAACATCCTGCCCTGCCCTCTCAAAGGAAAGTATATAAGCTCTGCTTAAGCTGTTCTCAGGGCTCTCTGCTCTATTCAAGTGAACTCTGAGCCCCAGCATGCTGGACCCATAATAAACCCTTTGCTTTTGCATGAGACAGTCTCTTGGTGGTTTCTTCCCCGGACGCTCGCCCGACCTTTACATATGGAGGTTCCACTGAGATCCAGCAGCGGCAGATGAGAGACCCCAACGGGCTCCTCTCGGGGTATGTAAGGCGCCTCTTTCTGGTTTCAGGTTTCAGGTTAGGGCTTGGCAAAATGGCTGTTGATGAAGAGTGTGAGCTCTCTCCGACGATGGCTGACAGACATGTCATAGAGCCACAGGCCACGTCACTGGGGGACTCCCCAGAGAACTCGGGAAATCGAGGAACAATAGTCTCCTCAACTCAGTGATATTTTGTTTCAGATTCGGCATATCCAGCCCATCAGGTTTTGCCGGCTACTCAGTCCTGGTCTCAGTGTTGGACGTCCATTGCCTGTCTTTATTGTTTTGTCTTGTCTGTGTCGTGTGTCGTTGCTTTTACTGATTGTTTATCTTTCATAATGGGATAGAGCACTTCAATGCCTCTTTCCCTGACCCTTGATCATTGCACCAAAGTCCGCTTAAGGGCTCAGAATCTTTCTTTTTCAGTAAAACGCTGGACCTGGCAGACTCTCTGTGCCTCAGAATGGCCCACCTTTGGATTCAGATAGCCCCTAGAAGGATCTTTCTACTTCCCACTAATTTAAAAAGTCAGAGATATTGACTTTCAGCCAGCGCCACATAGACATCAGGATCAAGAGACATATATCTTAACTTTTCAGGACATCTGCAATTCTCCTCCTCCATGTGTGAAGCTTTTCCTTGCCCCTGCCCCCACTCCTACTCCTTCCCTCATGCTCTCTCAAACCTTCTGCTCCTCCTCCTCCTTCAACCTCTGTTCTCCCTGAGTCACAAGATTTGACTCTACTGGACTCTCGTCCTACTACTTATTCCCTGCCCTCGTCCCCCAACCCCCAACACCCTCTAAGTAATTCCCCTGCTGCTGACTCAGCCTGTCCGCCATTGGAGGAAGCTAAGCGAGCCCAGCGCACTCCAAATAACTCCCCTGCAGCAAACACACCCCCTCCTCCCCTGGAGGATGCTGGCCCGGCTAAAGGAATTTGCCGGCGTTGAATGATTGAAATCCCTGGAACTCCCGTGATGCTCCCTCTCCATTTCTAAGGAACAATGATTGATGACAACCATGGGGGAAAAGTGCAAGCCTACCAGTTTTTACCTTTCTCCTCTTCAGACCTAAATAACTGGAAAAATAACAATCCCCCTTTTACTGAGGACCCCACCTGGGTCTCAGGTGTGGTTGAATCATTGATGTTTTCACACCAGCCTACTTGGGATGACTGCCAACTACTCCTAGGGACTCTCTTCATGACAGAGGAACAAAAGAGAATCTTCCTGGATTCTAGAAAAAAATATTCTCGGACCAGATGGGTGACCGACAAAACTTCCCAACATATGCAAAGCCACCTTTCCCTTGCACAGACCCAACTGGGACCCCAAAACCTGTGAAGGTAATGAGCATCCTTCCTCTTATTGCCGGGCTCTAATAGTGGGTATCTTAGTGGCCGCTAGGCGATCAACTATTTTGGCCAAGGTAAGAGAGATTATTCAAGGGACTGATGAATGTCCCTCCATGTTCCTACAGGGAATTATGGAGGCATATAAGAGATTTACTCCTTTCGATCCTCAGGCAGAGAATCAAAAGGCATCTGTCATGGTGGCCTTTATTGGGCAAGCTGTTCTGGATATTAAAAGACAGTTAAAATGCTTAGATGGATTACAAGATATTACTTTGAGAGGTTTAGTCAGAGAAGCCAAGAAGGTATACTAAGAGAGAAACTGAGGAAGAGTATGGAGCAAAGGGAGGATAAAAGAAACAAAAGACAGACTAAGGCATTGACTAAGGTCCTGGTCACAACAACAAATAGACCAGAAATTAAGAAACATGGAGACAGGAAGGGACACCGGGGACCACACTAGAGGCCACCCCTGGCCTCAATTCAATGTGCCTACTCTAAAAAAAAAGGACACTGGGCTAAAGAGTGCCCTAGAAAGAGACAGCCAGGCCAGCTGGACATTCTGACTCTGTAGGATTACTAAGAAAGTCGGGGCTCAGATCCTCTCCTTGAGCTCAGGTTAACTTTTGAAGTGGAGGGGACCCCAGTATACATTGAAGTGGATACAGGGGCAATATATTCTGCCTTTAAGGCCCCATTGAAACCTCTATCAAATAAAAGGTCTCTAATTCAAGGGGCTAATGGCAGAAAATATCAGGCTTGGACAACTAAGAGGACCATGGACCAGGGGAAAGGAAAAATCCATCACTCCTTCCTAGTAATCCCAGAATGCATGGCCCCATTGATTGGCAGAGATCTGCTCACAAAGCTCTGGGCCAAAATAACTTTTAACCCTGAAGGACCCCAAGTGGAATTTCTAAATCCTTCAGTAAAAACTCCTATAATCACGGCTCTAACTATGTCAGTAGAAAATGTACATCAAATCACTCACCTTGGTTCAAAGAAACTGCATTCATTTTTGAAGGATCAAAAACAGTTTTCCACTAACCGACTCACAGTGAAAGGAAACAACTGAATGGATAACAAAAGCCTGTTGGGTCCATCAATTGGTTAATTCTTACCCTTCCAAGCTTCCTGCAGGAAAGCACCTACGAGGAACCAGACCAGGACAATTCTGGGAAGTGGACTTTACTGAAATTAAGCCAGCAAGGAATGGACTTAAATATCTCCTAGTCTTTGTAGATACATTTTCAGGATGGATTGAAGCTTTCCCCCCCAAAAAAAAAGAAAAGAAAAAAAATGAAACAGCGCAAATGGTGGTCAAGAAGATTCTGGAAGATATTTTTCCAAGGTATGGCCTGCCTAAAGTAATAGGGTCTGATAATGGACCGGCGTTCGTGGCCCAGGTAACTCAGAGGTTAGCAAGGACCCTGGGGATTTATTGGAAATTACATTGTGTTTACAGACCCCCGAGTTCAGGACAGGTAGAAAGAATGAATAGAACCATTAAAGAGACCATAACGAAATTAAGCTTAGAGACCGGCATAAAAGATTGCACTATGCTCCTGCTTTATGTACTGTTTCATGCAAGAAATACTCAATCTATTTCTTTGTGTAACCTCACACCCTGTGAAATTCTCTATGGTGTCCCTCCTCCAGTAAGGGTCCTACCCCAACTCTAAGACCTAACGATTCCTTCCACACCCCCTTGCTTAACAGACTTAAAGCTCTTGAAAGAACTCAGAGACACCTGTGAAAACAGATGGCCACTGCCTACCAACCTGGGGATGAGGGGACTCTACAGCGATATCAAATAGAGACTTCATCTATGTAAGACGACATCTGGTGTCATCCCTGGAACTCCCCTGAAAAGGACCATACCAGGTGCTACTTATAACACCTACAGGGTAAAGGTAGTCAAAATCACTTCCTGGATCCCTACCTCTCATCTCAAGCCTGTGCCCTGTCCAGACTCTGGCTGGAAACTGGAAAAGACTGGAAACCCTTTCAAATTGTGGATTCGCTGTGTGGATAAGGCTATAGACTCTCCCCTTGACCACCAGTAGTCCTAACCCTCATAAGCCTGTTCAGCAGCGATGTCTGATCACAAATCCTACTGGAAAGGAAGTATGGTCTATCTTGCATACAGCCCGCTTAGGGACCTGGTGGCCATCTCTCCAGCCAGACATTTGTCAGCTGCGTATAGGTCTTCCGTATTGGGATATCCCTAATGAAGAGGATCCCACTAAAATTCCATTAAATTCCTTCCATACCATAGATAATGGAAACAAACATTATTGATGTAGGGACACGCGAGCCAGATGCTGGTTGGCTAGCCTAGATTACTATGTTTGCCCAGTGTACTATCAAAGCCACAAACAGTCAAGGCTGTGTGCTGGAAACGCCAACATCTTCTGTAAGTCATGGGGATGTGAGCATACAGGGACTGCCACATGGAACCCAAACTCCTCATCAAATTCTGTACACAGCTTTGGCCATATTACCAATTAGACAACCAAAACTGATGGCCCCCTGAGGGGTCTCTAGATCTTCAAATTCTGTGTGACCTTTTTAACTTCTGCAAGTGCTCAAAAGGGTGAAAGGAGATTCCTCAATGTGGAGGCCTTTTCTCTCCTTTGCTCACATCGTGAACTATGCTTCTCCAATACATGCTCACCCTCAGCCTTCTGCTCTAGACTCTCTGTTGTCACTCCCACATCATCAACTTGATTTCTCCCCTCCAATTACTATATTAAAAACCCAAACCTCCACCGTTTCTCAGACCATTGCCCCCTTGCTGAGGTAGCAGGTACTGAGGTAACCCTCCACTCACTCACTCCTCTCTTCTCCTGTCAGTGCCCACACTAGGTCCCACCAGGTCCTCTTACCAGCTAACCCAAAGCTCAAACCAGCTGAGAAGAGCCCTCAGACCCCTATCCAAGATGTAATGAAAATGGCCTTTAAAGTTGCTTTGTCATCACTGAAAACAGGTTACTAAGAATTTAAAGTCCCTTACAGGCTTTTTGGGATACTCACTCCCATCTCCCTCTCTGTTCTACCCGTTCTACTACTCATGTTTTTGGTGCTAGGAAGATCTCAAAACCCTTTTCCATTATTCTTTTACATCTCTCCTTCCTCATTCTCAGATCCAAAGAGCTGCGCTCAGCCCTGCATTTCCCTTCTTCCCCCTCTGTACCAGGCCCACAGGAAAGTCTTAACTGACCTTATCCAGAAGTTTTCACCATGGCTAACTTTAGGACTTTCAGCAAAAGAGTCCCTATAAAAGAGTTCAGTGTAGATAAACTTCCTCTTTTTGTGTTGCCCTGGTCTACCTGGCAACTGGCTGAAAAAAATCAGCACTCCTGAGCTAGACACACCCTTACTAGTTTTTCACAACATATGTGATCAAGGCCTCTGGCCTTGAGCTGGGGCTTCATAGAGATGGCTATATTTGTAAGATGGATAAGTTGCAAACTGGGCTCCGTGGAAACAGCTGGCAGAGGGAAAAAAGGGGAAAAAAAAGCTCTCCCGCACCCAGGTGTCCTTGAAAATTTAACTTGCTCAGAACTGAGGAAAAATCAGAAACAAAAACTGCTCTTTGTGAACTTCTGCAGACTGTGAACTTCAGAGCCCCTTCCCTTACATGTTGGGTACAAAATTCTGAAACTACCTAAACTTGGGTTTCAGGGGATTAATTGATTACAACAGAAGCAATGCCCTCTGAATCTGGTTGCAACCAAATATGACTGTTTCCTTGTCTTTGGTGCTATCTTAGGTGCCTTGCCTTTTCCGTCCCTACAACAATATAATTCTATATACTTAAACGTTGTTTATGTTTTTATGAAATGGTCAACAGAAGTGATTAATTGTGTAATGGTGCAGATGTTTCCCAGAGTGCTCTATTATGACGCAGGTTCATTTGAAGATCAAATAGAGGGGCATACAACCCGGTTCAGGTGGGAACATATATCTCTCACCTTAGCCATTCTATTATGAATAGGAGTTGCTGCCCGGGTTCGCACAGGAACCACTGCCCTGGTCCATGGGACACAACAAATGACCCAATTAGAAGCAGCAATAGATCAAAACTTAAAGATATTAGAAAATTCCATCACAGCTTTGCAGGAATCTTTTACCTCTCTCTTTGAAGTTTGCTGGGAGCCATCAGCCAAGTAGGTATGACAAATTCCTTGCCAGCTTACTCCCATGCTGTCTAGTGGAAGGACTTCTGAAAGGTGACCTTGCTCAAGGACCAGGGCAGGATCCGTGTTTAGGGTGTTCCCCCTTTAGAATAGGGCGGTTTAGCATAATAGGAGATTAGGGTGTTCCCCCTTTAGAATAGGGCAGTTTAGCATAATAGGAGATTAGGGTGTTCCCCCTTTAGAATAGGGCGTATCCTGCTGCTGAGTTCCTCTTGAGTGCTTAGGGTCAGACAGTATATTTTGGGAGACAGAAGCCCATGCAGAGTGGATTTGGGAGAGAGTGGATTTGGGCAGAGAACGTGGATTCCCCCAGAGCGTGTTTGTAGACGGCCGGTGTGAGTTCGGGAATAAAGAATTGCTGTTTGAATCTACAAGCTGTGTGGAGACTCGTGATTTGTGCCCAGCCAAAGACTGCGGCAGAAGTTGTTTTACAGAAAAGTCGAGGGTTGGACCTCCATTTCATGAGAGAAGGGAGCCTTTGTGCTGCATTGAGGAAAGAATGTTTTTTTTTTTTTTTTTTTTTTTATGTCGACCATACTGGAGTTGTAACAAACTCTATGAGTAAATTAAAAAGATGCCTTGAAGAGCATCAAAGAGAGATAGAGACCCAAAATTGGTGGTTTGAGTCTTGGTTTACACAGTCCCCCTGGTTAACTACATTTTAATCAACCCTGGCCGGTCCAATAATAATCCTCATTTTATTGCTTACTATAAAACCCTGTTTCTCAACCATGTAATTTCTTTTCTCCAAGCTCAAATTGGACAAGTTAAACTTATGTTAATACCCCACTAGCATACATAAAATGTGACACCCCCCAACAATCACTTTTATGATTAAAAGTAGCCAGAAGAAGAAGTGGGGAATGAAATGTTAATAAAATATGTACTTGTCACTTCCTGTTTTTCTGTACGCTTAACAAAACACTGTTGAAATGTTGAGAAATGTTTCCTAATCTTGTTCCCAGAATGTGCTGTCCCCAACTGCCAAACTGCAGAATGTACTCCCTCACACGTTTACACACAAACCGCTTACTCGCCCTGACCCATCAATAAACTTCCCTCCCTGCCCTCTCCAAGAAAATTATATAAACTCTGCTTAAGATGTTCTCAGGGCTCTCTGCTCTATTCAAGTGAGCTCTGAGCCCCAGCATGCTGGACCCCAAATAAACCCTTTCTGTTGCATGAGATAGTCTCTTGGTGGTCTCATCCTCTGACACTCACCCTACATTTACTTGGATGATTGAATGTAGATGAGAATATCCATTCAAAAGTGATAGTCGGTAAAATTAGGAAGATAGTCAGTAGGTTTAGGAAGAAGAGTTAGTATAAAATTTGGAACAAAAGTTATTTAGCAATAGGGTTTCGGTTACAGAGTGAATGTAAATGTCAACACAAGTGAAGAGTCAGTCACAATGATGAATTGGAGAAAATATGTTGGAAAGCAGATATCAATACAGACATTACAAAATCAGGCAAAGTATAAAGTCAGTGATAGGATTAGACATTTTCAACAGGGTTGAGTTTGAATATATAATCTTAGGAAGAAACGAATATGTAGTCATCAATAGGATTGATATTTGAAAGCATTAGGCAAATTGGAAATTGATGATTTTAGTAATCCATGTTCACTTTCCATTTAGGCTTTGGTACAAATAAAAGTTTGACCTTTGAATTTTGTGTCCAGAATATCACTGTGATAAAATGTATATATAGATCGGGTGACATAAGAATTTCTTCCACCATTTTTGGGAGCAATATTTTGAAGACTTATAAATTAGTATTTGGGGTACAAACAGGTGTACCCTGTGTCTATGAATATAGAGATAATGCATGAATAGACCAACTGTGAATAAGTAATATAACTGGTTCCACTTTAAATGGTGGATTGAATTGATATCTGAAAATATGAAAAATCTTATATTGATATACAATCATTCATTCTAACAAGTTATACATCAATGTTAATATTAGGGTTATGGTTTATCATGAAGGGTGTGTGAGTTTTGCTTCAATGTGATTATGAAAATCGAAAATAATGTGTTTGGAAAAAAGAATCTTGAGAAGACCAGTTAAGAAATATGGAAGAATACATGTGTTCTAAAGTAGGAAGTGATTGAAAGTGAAAAAATGCCTATAATTTTGTCATCTTTTTGATGAAATATATATCCTATGATGTGCATAAACTGAAGAAATAGTAATGTACCAGTGTTGAATTAAAATGAACATCAAAATACACATCATGTTCCATTTGAATCTTCTTGCATTGAGGTTAAACTGGGTCAGTTACTCTAGATATATTAGGATTTGTATGCAACATTCACTGAAGTTAGTTTTCAGTACAAAAAACAAAGAAGTATTTCAGGTGGATGAATATTTCTGAGAATAATATTTAGAAAAGATCATCATAAATCCACATACATGAATATGAATGAATTAAGGGAGTGTATATTAAGATACAAATATTTCATATTTTGAAAAATCTGGAGAATGTGTGTATGTATATATATACACATATATATACATACACACAAACACATTAAAAACTCGCAATATATATGCTATTCGAAATTCATCATGAAATATATATCATTCACAGATCTAAAATATTCATTTTACTGAACATGGATTTATGTATAATGTTGTAAAACTAGGAAGCTCATCCATTGGTTATATTTTCAGTTCCAACGGTATTTAGGAGGAGTGATCTTCTCTCACAATTTGTATCTGCCAAGTCGTTCACCTCACAAGAATGTAGGTGTGGTACCAGGTAGGATTCTATATGTGTTTATTGCTGTTGCATTGGGAGTTTAGTAATTGCTTCATGGAATCCAAGGAGTTCAACTGGGACACAGTGCTGGAGCGAGTTCTGTCAGGCGTGGTGGGTCAGGGTATGCAGGAGAATGCACCAACCAGGCTTCTATCCCACATTGCTTGCCCCCTTAAACATAGCAACCTGATTGTAAACATTGCCCTGAAACCTCACCATATAACAAGATGCCTTTGCATAGGAGGGTCTGCTGACTGCACCATGTCAGTCACAAGCCATTTGGAAGCCAAAGGCAGATCCACATGGCCCCACCACAGATGTTTTTCACACACCTGCCAACCACTACTCTAGGACAACTACTCAGCAGGCTCCAACTTATTTTCATGAAACCCAATCAATCAAGGCACGGTCTGGTACACTCATGATCAGCAACAGAATGTCCAATGGTTCTCCAGTGCCACCTGGTCATGGGAAATTGAAAATTTTCATGGTATTTATCTAGCCATTTTTCAAGGATGAAGTTGGATGCACTGTGGGTTTCAATTCATTCAGGAACCATTAAATGTTGAGGAAGCTCATTTCAATGAAAGTTCTGGAGAATTCTCACAGGCAAGGCTTCCCAAAGAGTGGCCAAAAGGTCACATGAAGCCAGGGCCATTGAGGTCTAAAATGTGATGTCATTGTCTGTTTTGACTCTCAACAATGGCTTCCAAGTCTTTCAGAATAAAATCATGTGATATCCTGGTTGAGATCAGAGTGCCCTGTGGAAAGCTACCCTGGGCCTTGATCTCAGTCTCCAAAGATGACTCTCATGCGTGGCTTCCTCAAATCCCAACACAATTCATGGCAATACTTCTCTGAGGTGAGTTCCAGAACTCAGTCTCTAAGGGGAATCACACCAGAGTTCAAGCCCAGGTGGACCCAGTCATCTCTTCCAACTGCCACACAAATGACCACAATAAAACCGATATTCTCCCACATGGCCCTCATCTTCTTCCATATTGACACTCATCATAACCTCTGGCTGGAGGTGTCCATGAGGGACGCAGCCCAAGACAGTGTCCAAAATAAGCTCCATTGCTCCTCATTTGCCTAAATTCGGGGTGGCCTGGACACCCTTCCTTTGTACCAGGAGTGATCAAAGAGGCCTGCCCGTAATACTGCACCACTTTTCCCATTTGAGGCCTATTGAGTGTCGGTTAAAGATACTTTATGTGAATTGGAGTGATGAGAAAACCTAAGCACCTACGGGATAGCCTCTGAAGGGCTTTGATGAACTCATCTGACCCAAATGATCCCTATTCTCACTTGATGGAATTCAGGAACCTTACAGAGGAAGGCAAGAGACTTCATCCACAATGACAGCTCTTTTTGCCATTTTTGATTTGGATGCACACATGGGATCTTTCTTTAGATCCATCAGGTGCTGAGAATCTAAGTCAAAGAATCACACTGGGCCAAGAGGCTGATTCAGACACAACTCTTTCCAAATCAATTAACGAAAGAGCCAAAGGTGAAGCCTATTTATTTCCATTTGAAAACTATTTTGTTCAGGATTCACAAAGGGGTGGCTTGAGACAAAGACTTCCTGACTCTCAGGGCAACAGAACAATAGGTAAGCAAATGGCCCAAAGCAGGGTTTCTCCACTGAGACTTTCCTGGTCAACTGATATCTGAGTTTTCTCAGATGCTCGTCATTTCCTTCAGCTATCCAGAACATTGCCTTGTCACAGAGCTTGGAAGTTGTACATAACTTAGACACAAAACCATGAGCCTATTCTGGAGAGTGTCCAGAATTCTGGAAGAAAACAGCAAATTAGGAAGGTAGCAGGTATTGCCCATTAATAAGGCATTCCACAGTCCATTCATAAAATGGGCAGGATGAATGCTGGGAAGCTTTCTACTAGACAGGACATATCCATTGATGCATTCTCTTTTCTAATGTCTACAACCACGGACACAGTGTGATACACAGACCCAGAAACACTTGCCTTGTCAAACGACTTACTAAAAACAGTTCACTCCAAACCAAACAAACTGACTTTACTTCCTATTCTCAGAACATGAGACAAAACCACAAACCCACACCCACACTGACAATGACACCTTCTTCCCCCAAATAGGTATGAGACTATCCGGAGTATCCTCCGACTGGTGGGCCATACTATGTTCCCCCAAAATGTCCTGTTCTGTCTCAGATCTGGTCTCCTTGGCCAACTCTGTGAAGTTGTCAGGAACCAGGAGTGAGCCGCTACCTGCTTTTCCAGGAAAAGCCCATCTTCCAAGCTTTCCAGGCATTTGGCCTCCTCACCTTAGGAGGAACCAAGAAAGACTGATTCTGTCCTTGGTAAATCCAAACAAGTGAGACCACTGGGACTGGGACTGGGACTGGATCTGGGTCCCTGGCGTCCTTTATCCCATGTTCAGAGAGTTCCATCAATAAGGAAGTGAGTTGAGGTCACTTTTTTCAGGAACTGAATGAGATCACTGCCTCGGCAACCACTTTGTCCTAAGAGTTTCTTTCAACGGTCCCATGAGATGGAGGCTGCCCCTACTTCCTGTGACACTTTCACAAATTAGAATGGTATATCAACCATAGGGAACCAGGAACAGCTTTCCACACAGTCTTGGTTTGGTCCATATTCTCTACATTAAGATGAGAGAGGCTGATTCAGAATCATCCCTTCATCCTGACCAGGTTGTTTGCGATGGAAGATGACTTTTGCTCTCTCAGGTCTTTCATACCTGCCTACATCTTCTCCAGGGATCATTTCTGCATGGCGCTTTGAGGTTCTCAGCAGATGGAAGATCCACTACATTCCTGTATTGTAAGATCAACACTGTCCCTGCTCTTCTGTAAACATGTTATTAACACAAACAGTGTATGGTTAGTGTTAATAACATGTTCCATTTGGGTTAGGAATTATTCTGCTGCATGAATAATGGTATTGGAAACTTGTGATTATTTTAAGAATATAGAGATGAAATATATGTATGAAAAAAGAAATCTAAGTAAGATTTGAAGCCCAGAAGGGCATTGGGCCCTTGATTGTGATACTTAGCGTTGAATTACATTCTGCACCGATGTCTCAGATAAATCAATACACAATAGCATAAGACCTTGTTACTTGAATGATTGAATGTAGAAGAGAACATCCAGTCAAAAAGGGATACTCGGTAGGATTAAGAAGATAGTTAGTATGTTTAGGAAGAAGAGTGAGTATAGGATTTGGAACAAAAGTTCTTTAGCAATAGGTTATTTATTAGAGTGTGAAAGTAAATGTCAGCACATGTGAAGAGTCAGTCACAATGATGAACTGGGGAATATATGTAGGAAAGCAGATAGCAATAGAGACATTATGAAATCAGGCAAATTATAAAGTGAGGGATAGGATTAGACATTTTCCATTGGGTTGAGTTTGAATATATAATTTTAAGAAGAAACACATGTGTAGTCACCAATAGAATTGACATTTGAGAGCATTAGGGAACCTGGACATGGATGTTTTTAGTAATCCATGTTTTCTTTCCATTTGGGCTTTTATACAATCATAAGTGTGACCTTTGCATTTTGTGTCCAGAATATTTCTGTGATTAAATGTATATGAAGATCAGGTGACATGAGTCCACTTCCACCATTTCAGGGAGCAATATTTTGAAGACGTATAAATTAGTATTGGGGGTACAAAGAGGTGTACACTGTGTCTATGAATATAGAGATAATGCATGAATAGACCATAGTGTGAATAAATAATATAACTGGTTCCACTTTAAATAATGGATAGAATTGATATCTGAAAAGATATAAGAAATCTTATATTGACATACAATCATTCATTCAAACCAGTTATACATCTAATGGTAATATCAGAGTGATAATTAATATGAATGGTATGTGAGTTTTGCTTCCAAAGTGATTATGGAAATCAAAATTAATGTGTTTGGTATGAAATCTCATGAAAAGACCAGTCAAGAAACTTAGAGGAATACATGTGTTCTGAAGCAGGACGTGATTAAAAGTGAAACAAATGCCTTTAAATTTTTGAACTTGTGGATGAAATCATATATCCTATGATGTCCATAAACTGAAAAAATAATAATGTACCAATATTGAATAAAAATGAACTTCAAAATACACATCATGTCCCGTAGGATTCTACTTGCATTGATGTTTAACTGATTCAGTTACTGTAAAAATATTAGGATTTGTAAGCTCCATTCACTGAAGTTAGTTTTCAGTACTAGGAAATAATTATGTATTTCAGGCAGATGAATATTTCTGAGAATTATCTTGTGAAAAGTTGATTATAAACCACATATAGAAACATGAGTGAATTTAAGGAGTGTATAATAAGAAACATATATTTCACATTTTGAAAAATCTGGACAGTATATATATATATATATATATATATATATATATATATATATATATATATAGATAGATAGACAGACACACACAGACATTATAATGTAGCAATCTATATGCTAATCGAAATTCACCGTGTAATACATATCATCCACATATCCAAAAATATTCATTTTACTGAACATCGATTTATATATAATGTTGTTCATCTAGGAAATTCACCAATAGGTTTAATTTTCAGTTCCATCATGATTTAGGGGGATTGATATCTTATCAAAATATGTATCTTTCAAAATCAGTGAGCTTACAAAAATGTACTTGTGATACCAGGTAGGATTCTAAATATGCATAAAAAATACATGTGATGAATAGGCTACAGAGAATGGGAGACAGAAATTTACATATGTGTTAACTTTAAAAACTCATTGAGAACTATTACAATGAAAAGTTGACTAGATTTATAACACATACCCTTGATAAAGCAGAAGGGAAGTCCAAGTATGCACCATGCCTCCTATGAACGGCCTGTATTTCTATTCTGTTAGGTTTCTTGTTCTCCATCATATTAGGATTAGTAGTCAGAGTCTAGTAGGTTATGGGTTAATGTCAGGGATTCATTATTTCAAATGGAAAATATGAAAATGAATCTAATGTGTATGCAAATATGTGCTACACAAAAATCATCCCACTCTCATCCAGAACAATGCCTTGACATAACCTTCGCCCCAATTAAGACACAATTAGTGGAGAAGAGTTAGAAAATCTGTGAATACATATGTGGAAATGAAAATGCTCACGAGTTCACAGCCTTGGAGGCGGTAGAGGAATTTCCAAAAGTATGGGATAGGGTAAATACTCCACAAATATGGAGTTCTGCTGGCCTAATGACTCTTTGAGAAACTGCCTTTGAGGTTGGGCCCTTGTAATATATGTTGTTGTCAAGAGCTTCAGCTTCCTTTGTAGTGAGACAATCAAAGCTGGATCTGCATATATGTGACCTGAAGGACATGGTTTCTTCTTTTCTAGTGAACATGAGGCAGCAGTTCTAAATTCCCTCATTGTAGGTAAACTGTGGCCACTGGGAGCTAAGTGTCTCCTCGTGTGGACTGAGAAGCCATTTGGTCATTCTCCACTTTTCCTGGTGATTCTTACTGCTGCACTGGGAGTTTGGTATTGGCTTCAGTAAATACCATGAGTTCAACGGGGACACAGTGCTGGAGGGAGTACTCTCACGTGTGGTGGGTCAGGGTGTGCAGGAGAACGCCCCAACCAGGCTTCTATTCAACAAAGCTTGCCCCCTTGTCTGTAGCAACCCAATTCTGAACATTGCCCTAAAACCTCTCAATGTAACAAGATGCCTTTACATATAAGGGTCTGCTGGCTGCACCATGTCAGTCAAAAGGCATTTGGAAGCCAATGGCAGATCCATGTGGCCCCATCACAGATGTTTTATCATACACCTGCAAACCACTGCTCTAGGCCCACTACTAAGCAGGTTCCAACGTACTGGCATCTTTGTTCTACACCATTTTCATGAAACCCAGTAAATCAAGGCACTGTCTGGTACACTCATGATCAGCAACAGAACATCCAATGATTCTCCAGTGCCACCTGCTCTTGGGAATTATTCCATGGTATTTATCTAGCCATTTTTTAAGGATGAAGTTGGTGTCACTGTGGATTTCAATTCATTCAGGAACCATTAAATGGTGAGGAAGCTCATTTCAATGAAAGCTCAGGAGAACTCTCACAGGCAAGTCTTCCCAAAGAGTGGCCAAAAGGTCAAATGAAGCCTGGCCCATTGAGGTCTACAATGTGAGTTCCATGTGTTATTTGACTCTCAAGTATGGCTGCCAAGTCTTTCAGAATGAAATCATGTGATATCCTAGCTGAGATTCAGAGTGCTCTGTGGAAAGCCATCCTGGGCCTAAATCTCAGTCTCCAAGGGCAACTCTCGTGCATGGCCTTCTAAAATCCCAACAGAATTCATGGTAATACTTCTCTGAGTTCAGTTCCAAAACTCAGTCTCTAAGGGGAATCACACCATAGTTCAAGCCCAGGTTGATCCAGGAATCTCTTCCTACTGCCACACAACTGACCACAATTAATACCAAAACACTCCCACATGGCCCTCATCTTCTTTTATATAGACACTCATCATAACCTCTGGGTTGAGGTTTCCATGAGGGGTGCATACGAAGACAGTGTCCAAAATAATCTCCCTTGCCTCTAATTTGCCTAAAGTCAGGGTGGCCTGGAAACCCTTCCTGTTAACCAGGAATGATCAAATACGCCTGCCATTAATACTGATGTACTTCTCCAAATAATCACACTGGGCCAAGTGGCTGATTCAGACACATCTCTTTACAAAGCAATAAAACAAAGAGCCACAGGTGATGCCTATTCATTTCCATTTGAAAACTCTTCTTCAGGATTCACAAAGGGGTGGCCTAAGGCAAAGACCTTCTAGATATTCACAGCACCAGAACCATAGGTAAGCAAAATTCCCAAAGCAGGGTTTCTCCACATAGACTTTACTGGTCACACTGATATCTGAGTTTCCTGAGATGCTCCCATTTCCTTCAGCTCTCCAGTACATGGCCATGTCACAGTATCTTGAACAGAAAACCATGAGCCTATTCCGGAGAGTGGCCAGAATTCAGGAATAAAACAGGAAATTAGGAAGATAGTAATTGCTACCCATCCATAAGGAAAGCTGCAGTCCAATCATAAATTGGGCAGTATGAATTCTGGGAAGCATTATACTAGACAGGACACATTCATTGATGCATTATGTTTTCTAATGTCTACAACTACAAACACAGTGGATACATAGACATAGAAACACTTGCCTTGTCAAACGACTTACTAGAAACAGTCCACTTCAAATCAAACAAACTGCCTTTCCTACCAATTCTCAGAACATGAGAAAAAACAACAAACTCACACCCACAACAACATAGGACTTTCTTCCCCCAAGTAGGTCTTTGACTCTCCGGAATTACCTCTGATTGTTGTACCATACTATGTTCCCCCAAAATGCCCTGTACTGTCTCAGATCTGGACTCCTTGGCAAACTCTTTGAAGTTGTCAGGAGCCAGCTTTGAGCCACTACCTTCTTTCTCAGGAAAGGCCACTCTCCAAAGCTCTCCTGGCATTTGGCCATTCTCAAATCAGTAGGTACCAAGAAAGACTGATTCTGTCCTTGGTAAAACCAAACAAGTGAGCCCAGTGGGACTGGTTCTGGGACTGGTTCTGTGTGCCTGGCTTCTGGGATTCCAAGTTCAGAGTGTTCCAAGACCAAGGAAGTGAGATAGGTCACTTCCGTTCGGAACTGAATGAGGTCACTGGTTTGGCAACCACTTTGTCCTAACAGTTCCTTCAAAGGGTCCCATGAGATGGAGGCTGCCCCTACTTTCTGTGACACTTTCACAACTTAGAACGATATATCAACCATAGGCACCCGGGAACAGCTCTCACACAGACCTGGTTTGGTCCATCTTCTCTACATTAAGAAGAGAGAGGCTGATTCATAAACATCCCTTCATCCTAACCAGGTTGTTTGCCTTACATGATGACTTTTGCCCTCTCAGGTCCTTTATAGCTGCCTTCATCTTCCCCAGGGATAATTTCTGCATGGACCTTTGAGGTTCTCAGCGGGTGGAAGATCCCCTATATTCCTCTATATTAAGACCAACTCTGTCCCTGTTCTTCTATAAAGTTAGATTGAGGGAACAATGTATGGTTAGGGTTAATAACATGTTCTATTTAAGTTAGGAATCATTCTGCTGGATGAATAATGGTATTGGGAACCTGGGATATTTATAAGAATATAGATTTGAAATATAAGTATGAAAACAAAAATCTAGGTAAGATTTTAAGCCCAGAAGCGCATTGGGCCCTTGATTGGAATACTTAGCATTGAATTTCGTTCGCACAGATGTCTCTGATAAATCAATATACAATGGCATATCATCTTGTACCCTGGATGATTGAATGTAGAAGAGTTCATCCAGTCAAAAAGGGATAGTTGTTAGGATTAGGAAGATAGTCGGTCTGTTTCGGAAGAAGAGTGAGTATAGGATTTGGACCAAAAGTTCAATAGCCCTAGGTTTTCGGTTAGAGAGTGAATGTAAATTTCAGCACATGTGGAGAGTCAGTCACAATGATGAACTGGGAAAATTATGTAGGAAATCAGATATCAATACACACATTATGAAATCAGGCAAAGTATAAAGTGAATGATAGGATTAGACATTATCAACAAGGTTGAGTTTCAATATATAATCTTAGGAAGAAACAAATATTTAGTCACCAATATGATTGACATTTGAGAGCATTAGGAAACCTGGACATGGATGTTTTTAGTAATCCAGGATCACTTTCCATCTAGGATTTGCTACAATCAGAAGTGTGACCTTTGTATTTTGTGATCAGAATATTACTCTGATAAAATGTATATGTAGATCAGGTGACATGAGTATTTCTTCTAACATTTTGGGAGCAATATTTTGAAGAGGTATAAATTAGTATTGGGGGTACACAGAGTTGTACCCTGTGTCTATGAATGTTGAAGAAATGAATGAATTGACAATACTGTGAATAAATAATATACTGTTTCCACTTTAAATCATGGATTGAATTGATATCTGAAAATATATAAAAATCTTATATTGATATACAATCATTCATTCCAACGAGTTATACATCTAATGGTAATATTAGGGTTATGTTTTATCATGAAGGGTGTGTGAGTTTAGCTTCAAAATTTATTATGGAAATGGAAAATAATGTGTTTGGAAAGAAATCTCATGAAAAGATGAGTCAAGAAATATAGAGGAATTCATATGTTCTGAAGCAGGATTTGATTGTAAGTATAAAAAAAGCCTATAAATTTCCTAACTTGTGGATGAAATATATATCCAATGATGTGCAAAAACTGAAAAAATAGTAATGCACCAGTTTTGAATGAAAATGAATGTCAAAATACACATCATATCCCATAGGAATCTACTTGCATTGATGCTAAACTGGCTCAGTTACTGTAGAAATATTATGATTTGTATGCACTATTCACTGAAGTTAGTTTTCAGTACTAGGAAACGAATACGTATTTCAAGTGGATGAATTTTTATGAGAATAATCTTGTGAAATGTTGACTATAAATTTACATATATGAACACGAATGAATTTAGGGAGTGTATAATAAGAAACATATATTTCATATTTTGAAAAATCTTGAGAGTTTATATATATATATATATATATATATATATATATATATATAGATAGATAGATAGATATAGATATGTGTGTGTGCATTTATGTATTTATATATATATATATATACACACACACACACACACACAGACACTAAAATGTATCAATATGCATGCCAATCGAAATTCACTATGAATCATATATCATCCACAGATCCAAAAATAATCATTTTACTGAACATGGATTTATGTATAATATTGTTCAACTAGGAAGTTCACCCATAGGTTGAAGTTTCAGTTCCAACAGCGTTTAGGAGGAGTGATCTCTTCCCACAATTTGTATCTCCCAAGACAGCCAAACTCACAAGGATATACGTGTGATACCAGTTATGTTTCTATATTTGCATATAAAAATACATGTGCTGAACAGGCTGCAGAGAAAGGGAGACAGGAATTCACATATTTGTTAACTTTAAAAACACATGGAGATCAATTTCAATTAAAAATTGACTAGATTTATAACACCTACCCTTTATCATTCAAAAGGAAAGTCCAACTATACACCATGCCTTCTCTGAACTGCTTTCATTTCCATTCTGTTTGGTTATTTTTGTCCATCATTTTAGGATTAGTAGTCAGAGTCTATTAGGGTATGGGTTAATGTCAGGAATTCAGTAATTCGAATGGAAAATAGGAAAATGAATCCAATGTGTATGCAAATATGTGCTACACAAAAATATTCCCACTCTCATCCAGAACATTGCCTTTACATTACCTTTGCCCCAAATAAACACAATTAGAGAAGAAGAGTTAGGAAATCTGTGAATACATATCGGAAATGGAAAATATTCAGGAGTTCACAATCTTGGATGTGGTAGAGGAGTTTCCAAAAGTGAGGGACAGGGTAAACACTCCACAAACATGGAGCTCATTGGGCCTAAAGACCCTTGAGAAACTGCCTCTGAGGTTGGGCACTTGAAATATATGTTGTTGTCAGGAATTTTAGCATCCTTTCTAGTGAGACCAACAAAGCTGGGTCTGATCTCTGTGACCTGGAAGATATGGTTTTTTATTTTCCAATGAACATGAGGAAGCAGTGCTGAATTCTCTCTTTGTAGGTAAACTGTGGCCACTGGGGTCTAAGTGTCTTCCCATGTGGACTGTGAAGCCATTTGATCATCTTCCACTTTTCGAGGTGTTTCTTGCTGCTGCACTGTGAATTTGGTATTTGCTTCAGGAAATACAAGGAGTTCAACAGGTACCAGTGATGGAGGGAGTTCTGTCACATGTGGTGGGTCAAGGTCTGCAGGAAAATGCACCAACCAGGCTTCTACCCCACATAGCTTGCCCGCTTGTCCATAGCAATCTGATTCTGAACATTGCCCGGAAACCTCTCCATATAACAAGATGCTTTTATATAATAGGGTCTGCTGACTTCACCATGTCAGTCTCACGCCATTTGGAATCCAAGGGCAGATCCACATGGTACCACCACAGATTTTTTATCACATACCTGCACACCACTGCTCTAGGCCCACTACTCAGCAGTCTCCAACTTACAGGGATCTCTTTTCTACACTGTTTTCATGAAACCAAGTAAATCCAAGCACAGTCTGGTACACTCATGACCAGCAACAAGTCATCCAAAGTTTCTCCATTGCCACCTGGTCATTGAAATTTCAAAAAATTCATGGTATGTATTTAGCTATTTTTCAAAGATGAAGTTGGAGGCACTGTGGGTTTCAAATTATTTAGGAAACATTAAATGGTGAGGAAGCTCATTTCAAAGAAATCTCTGGAGAACTCTCACAGGCAAGGCTTCCCAAAGAGTGGCCAATATTTCACATGAATCCAGGCCCATTGAGGTCTAAAATGTGAGGTCTATGTGTGTTTTGACTCTCAATTATGGCTGCCAAGACTTTCAGAATAAAATCACGTGAAATCCTGGCTGAGATTCCCAGTGCTCTGTGGAAGCCACCTTGGCCAGGATCTCAGTTTTCAGGATGACTCTCATGTGTTGCCTCCTAAAATTCCAACACAATTCATGGCAATACTTCTCTGAGGACAGTTCCAGAATTCAGTCTCTAATAACACCAGAGTTCAAGCCCAGGTGAACTAAGTCATCTCTTCCAACCGCCACACAAACGACCAGAATTAAAACCAAAACACTCCCACATGGCCCTCAACATTCTCCATATAGACACTTATCATAACCTCTGGCTGGAAATTTCCATGAGGGGCACAGACAAAGACAGTATCCAAATAAGTTCCCTTGCCCCTCATTTGCCTAAAGTCAGGGTGGCCTGGACACCCTTCCTGAGAACCAAGAGTGATTAAATAGGCCTGCACTTAATACTGCTCTGCATCTCCAATTTGGGGCCTACTTACTTTCAGGTATAGATTCTTTATGTGATTTGGAGTCATGAGAAAAGCCAAGCACCTCTGGGCTAGTCTCTGCAGGGTTTGAAGAACTCATTTGACCCAAAAGATCCCTATTCTCACTTGATGGATTTCAGGAACCTAACAGAGGAAAGCAAAAGACTTAATCCACACTGACTCCTCATTTGGCCATTTTGGTTTTGGATGCACACATGGTATCTTTCTTTAGATCCATCAGGTGCTAAGAATCTAAGCCACAGCATCACACAGGGTCATGAGGCTGATTCAGACACATCCCTTTCCAAAGCAATCAAGCAAAGAGCCACAGGTGATGCCCATTCATTTGCATTTGAAGACTCTTTTCTTCAGGCTTCACAAAGGAGTAGTCTGAGGCAAAAAGCTTTCTGAAATTCAGGGCAACAGAACAATAGGTAAGCAAATGGCCCAAAGCAGGATTTCTCCACTGAGACTTTCCTGGTCACACTGATATCTGAGTTTTCTGAGATGCTCGCCATTCCCTTTAGCTATCCAGTACATGGCCATGCCACAGAGCTTGGAGGTGGTATATATATTGGACACATAACCATGAGCCTATTTTGGAGAGTGGAGTGAATTCAGGAACAAAATAGAAACTTAGGAAGATAGTAGGTGTTGCCCATTCATAAGGCAAGCCGCAGTCCATTCATAAATTGGCAGGATGAATGTTGGGAAGATTTCTACTAGACAGGAGTCATCCATTGATGCATTCTCTTTTCTGATGTCTAGAACCACGGACACAGTGGGATACACAGACTTAGAAACACTCGCCTTTTCATAAGACTTATTAGAAACAATTCACTTCAAACCAAAAAACCGCCTTTATTACCTATTCTCAGAACATGAGACCAAACCACAAACCAACAGCCACATCCACAAAGACAATTTCTTCCCCCAAGTCAGTCTGAGAGTATCCATAGTGTCCTCTGATTGGTGGGCCATACTATGTTACCCCGAAATATCCTGTCCTGTCTCAGATCTGGTCTCCTTGGTCAACACTGTGAAGTTCTCAGGAGCCAGCGGTGATCCACTAACTGCTTTCTCAGGAAAGGCCACTCTTCAGAGCTTTCCTGGCATTTGGGCATCCTCACCTCCGTAGGTACCAAGAAAGACTGACTCTGTCCTTGGTAAATCCGAACAATTGAGACCACTTGGACTGGGACTGGGACTGAAACAGGATTTGGGTGCCTAGCTTCCTGGATCTCAAGTTCAGAGTGTTCCATCACAAAGGATGTTAGGTGAGGTCACTTCCTTCATGATCTGAATGAGGTCACTGCCTTGGCAACCACTTTGTTCTAACAGTTGCTTCAAAGTGTCCCATGAAATGGAGGCTGCCCCTACATCCTGTGACACTTTCAAAAGTTCGAATGGTATATCAACCATAGGCACCCGGAAAGTGCTCTCCACACTGGCCTGGTTTGGTCCTTCTTCTCCATATTAAGAAGAGAGAGGCTGATTCAGACACATCCCTTCATCCTGACCAGGTTGTTTTCAATGGAAGATGACTTTTGCTCTCTCAGTTCCTACATATGTGCCTACAACTTCTCCAGAGATCATTTTGCGTGGACCTTTGAGTTTCTCAGCAGTTGGAAGAAACCGTACATTCCTATATTTTAAGATCAACTCTGTCCCTGCTCTTCTGTAAAGTTAGATTGAGGGAAGAGTGTATGGTTAGGGTTAATAACAGTTTCGATTGGGGTTAGGAATCATTCTGCTGAATGAATAATGGTATGGCGAACCTTCGATATTTTCAAGAATATATAGGTAAAATATAAGTACGAAAACAGAAATAAAGGTAATATTTGAAGCCCAGAAGGGCATTGGGTCTTTGATTGCAATATTTAGCTTTGATTTATTTTCTGCACAGATGTCTCAGATAAATCAATATACAAAGGCATAGGACCTTGTACTTTGAATGATTGATTGTCAAAAAGAACTTCCAGTCAAAAATGGATAGTCGGGGGGCTGGGGATGTGGCTCAAGTGGTAGCGCGCTCGCCTGGCATGCGTGCGGCCCGAGTTCGATCCTCAGCACCACGTACAAACAAAGATGTTGTGTCTGCCAAGTACTAAAAAAACTAAATGTTAAAAAATTCTCTCTCTCTCTCCCTCTCTCTCTAACTCTTTCTTTAAGAAAAAAAATTAAAAAAAGCATAGTCGGTAGGATTAGGACGATAGTTGGTAAGTTTAGAACGGAGAGTAAGTATAGGATTTGCACCAAAAGTTCTTTAGCTATGGGGTTTCGGGTATAGAGTGAATGTAAATGTCAGCACTTGTGAAGAGTCAGTCACAATGATGTACTGGGGAAAATATGTAGGAAAGCAGATTTCAATAGAGACATTAGGAAATCTGGCAAAGTATATTCGGTAATGAAAATTTAGTAAAATAGGTAAATGTCGCTTGCTGTTTTTCTGTATGCTTAACAAAACACTATTGAAATCTTGAGAACTGTTTGCTAATCTTGTTCCCAGAATGTGCTGTCCCCAACTGCCAACCTACAGAATGTACTCATTCACCCGGTTGCACGCAAACTGCTCACTCGCCCAGACCAAACAATAAAGTTCCCTCTCTGCCCTCTCCAAGGAAAGTATATAAGCTCTGCTTAAGCTGTTCTCAGGGCTCTCTGCTCTATTCAAGTGAGCTCTGAGCCCCAACATGCTGAATCCCCAATTAACCCTTTGCTTTTGCATGAGACAGTCTCTTGGTGGGCTCTTCACCCGATGCTCGCCTGACCTTTACATATGGAGGTTCCACTGAGATCCGGCAGCGGCGAACGAGAGACCCCAACAGGCTCCTCTTGGGGTATGTATGGTGCCTCTTTCTGGTTTCAGGTTTCAGGTTAGGGCTTCGCAAAATGGCTGTCAATGAAGAGTGTGAGCTCTCTCCGACGGTGGCTGACATACGTGTCACAGAGCCACAGGCCACATCCCTGGGGGATGCTCCAGAGTATTCGGAAATCGAGGAGCAATAGTCTCCTCAATTCAGTGATATTTTGTTTCAGATTCAGTATCGCCAGCCCATCGGGTTGGGCCAGATATTTAGTCCTGGTCTCAGTGTTCGAAGTTCCATTGTCTGTCTTTATTTTCTTGTCTTGTCTGTGTCGTGTGTCGTTGCTTTTACTGTTTGTGTATCTTTTATTATGGGACAGAGCACTTCAATGCCTGTGTCCCTAACCCTCGATCACTGGACCAAAGTACCCTTAAGGGCTCAGAATCTTTCTTTTGCAGTAAAATTCTGGACCTGGCAGACTCTCTGTGCCTCAGAATGGCCCACCTTTGCATTCGGATGGCCCCTAGAAGGATCTTTCTACTTCCCACTAATTTAAAAAGTCAGACGATATTGTCTTTCAGCCAGGGCCACATAGCCATCTGGATCAACAGCCATATATCTTAACTTGGCAGGACCTCTGCAAATCTTCTTCATGGGTGAAGCATTTCCTTGCCCCTACCCCCACTCCTACTGCTTCCCCCATGATCTCTCAAACCCTCTGCTCCTCCTCCTCCTCCAACCTCTGTTCTCCCTGAGACACAAGATTTGACTCTACTGGACTCTCGTCCCCCTCCTTATCTCCTGCCCAAGTCCCCCAAAGACCAACACCCTCTAAGTGATTCCCCTGCTGCTGACTCAACCTCTCCACCATTGGAGAAAGCTAAGCCAGCCCAGCGCCCTCCAGATAATTTCCCCGCGGCACACACAGCCCCTCCTCTTCTGGAGGAAGCTAGCCCGGCTAAAGGTACTCACCAGCGGTGAATGATTGAAAAACCTGGAACTCGAATGATGCTCCCCCTCCATCCCTAGGGGCCAATGATTGACAACGGCCTTGGGGGAAAAATGCAAGCCTACCAGTATTTACCTTTCTCCTCTTCAGACCAATATAACTGGAAAAATAAAAATCCCCGTTTTACCGAGGACCCCAACCGGCTCCTAGGTGTGGTTGAGTCATTGATGTTTTCACACCAGCCTACTTGGGATGACTGCCAACAACACCTAGGGTTGTCTCTTCATGACAGAGAAACAAAAGAGAATCCTCCTGGATGCTAGAGAAAAATATCCTCTGACCAGATGTGTAACCGACAAAACTTCCCAACATATTTAACCCGGCTTTCCCTTGAATCGACGAAACTGGGACCCCAACACCTTTGAAGGTAGGGAGCATCTGTCCACTTATCACTGGGCTCTAATTGTGGGTATCTTAGTGGCTGCTAGGCGACTTACAAATTTTGCCAAGTTAAGAGAGATTATTCAAGGGCCTGATGAATCTCCCTCTATGTTTTTAGAGAGAATTATGGAGGCATATAGGAGATATACTCTTTCGATCCTCAGGCAGAGGATCAAAAGTCATCTGTCAAGATGGCCTTTATGGGCAAGCTGCCCTGGATTTTAGAAGAAAGTTACAATGCTTAGATGGATTACAAGATATGACTTTGAGAGATTTAGTCAGAGTAGCCAAGAAGGTATACTATAAGAAAGAAAGTGAGGAAGAGTAGGGAGCAAAGGAAGGATAAAAGAAACAAAAGACAGACTAAGGCATTGACTAAGGTCCTGGTCACAACAACAAATAGGCCAGAAATAAGAAACATGGAGACAGGAAGGGATACCGGGGCCCAGACTAGAGGCCACCCCTGGCCTCAATTTAATGTGCCTACTGTAAAGAAAAAGGACACTGCTTCAAAGAGTGCCATTGAAAGAGACAGCCACTCTAGCCAGCCATTCTGACTCTGGAGGATGACTAAGAATGTTGGGTCTCAGATCCCCTCCGAGAGCTCAGGGTAAATTTTGAAGTGGAGGGGACCCTAGCAAACTTTGAAGTGGATACAGGGGCAATATACTCTGCCCTTATGGCCCCATTGGTCTCTCTATCAAATAAAAAGGTCTCTAATTCAAGGGGCTAATGGCAGAAAATATCGGGTTTGGACAACTAAGAGGACCATGGACCAGGGGAAAGGAAAAATCCATCACTCGTTCTTAGTAATCCCAGAATGCCCGGCCCCATTGATGGGCAGAGATCTGCTCACCAAGCTCCGGGCCAAAATAACTTTTAACCCTGAAGGCCCACAAGTGGAATTTCTAAATCCTTCAATAAAAACTCCTATAGTCACGGCTCTAAATATGTCAGTAGAAAATGTATATCAACTCACTCACCTTGGTTCAAAGAAATTGCATTCATTCCTGAAGGATGAAGAACAGAGTTTTTTACTAACCGACTCAAAGCAAAAGGAAATAACTGAATGGGTAACAAAAGCCTGTCAGGTCTGTCATGGTTAATGCTTACCCTTCCAAGCTTCCTGCAAAAAAGCACCTACGAGGAACCAGACCAGGACAATTCTGGGAAGTGGACTTTACTAAAATGAAGCCAGCAAGGTTTGAAATTAAATATCGCCTAGTCTTTGTAGATATATTTTGAGGATGGATTGAAGCCTTTTCCAGGAAAAAAGAAAAAAAACGAAACAGCGCAAATGGTTGTCAAGAAGATCCTGAAAGATATTTTTACAAGATACGGCCTGCCTAAAGTAATAAGGTCTGATAATGGACTGGCGTTTGTAGCCCAAGTAAGTCAGGGGTTAGGCAAGACCCTGGGGATTAATTAAAAGTTACATTGTGCTTATAAACCACCGAGTTCAGGACAGGTAGAAAGAATGAATAGAACCATTAAAGAGACCATAACGAAATTAAGCTTAGAAACCTGCATAATAGATTGTACTATGCTCCTTCCTTATGCACTATTTCATGGAAGAAACACTCCCTCTGTTTCTTTGTGTAACCTTTCCCCCTATGAAATTGTCCATGGTTCCCCTCCTTCAGTAAGGGACCTAACCCCAACTCTAAGACCTAACGATTCCTTCCACACCCCATTGCTTGACTGAATTAAAGCTCTTGAAAGAACTCAGGGATACCTGTGAAAACAGATGGCCAATGCCTATCAACCTGGGGACGAATGGACTCTACATCAATATCAAGTAAGAGACTTCATCTACATAAGTCGACATCAGGTGTCATCCCTGAAACCCCACTGGAAATGACGATACAAGGTGCTACTTATAACACCTACAGCGGTAAAGGAAGACAGAATCACTTCCTGGATCCATACCTCTCATCTCAAGCCTGCGCCCTGCCAGACTCTGGCTGGAAAATGGAAAAGATTGGTAAAACTTTCAAATTGTGTATTTACCCTGTGTCTAAGGCTATAGACTCTTCCCTTGACCACCAGTAGTCCTAAACCTATTAAACCCGTTCAGCAGCGATGGCTGATCACAAATCCTACTGGTAAAGAAGTATGATCTATCTCGCATGCAGCCCACTTAGGGACTTGGTGGACATCTATCCACCCAGACATTTGTCAGCTGGCTATAGGTCTTTCCTATTGGGATATACCTGATGAAGAGGATCCCACTAAATTTCCATTAAATCCATTCTGCACCATTGATAATGGAAACAATCATTATGGATGTAGGGACACGCGAGCCAGATGCAGGTTGGCTAGCCTAGATTACTATGTTTGCCCGGTGGACTACCAAAGCCACAAACAGTCACGGTTGTGTGGGGGGAATGCCGACTTCTTCTGTATGTCTAGGGATGTGATCATACAGGCAGTGCATGATGGAACCCAAACTCCTCATCAAATTCTGTACACAGCATTGGCCCTATTACCAATTAGATCACCCAAACTGTTGGCCCCTAGAGGGGTCTCTAGATCCTCAAATTCTGCATGACCTTTTTAACTTCTGAATGTCCTCAAAAGGGTGAAAGGAGATTTCCCTATGTGGAGGCCTTTTCCCTCCTTCGCTCACATCCTGAACTATGCTTCTCCAATAGGTCCTCACACTCAGCCTTCCGCTCCAGACTCTCTGCTGTCACTCTCACCTCAGCAACATGATTTCTCCCCTCCAATTACTAGATCAAAAACCCAAACCTCCGCCGGATCTCAGACCATTTCCCCCTTTCTGAGGTAGCAGGTACTGAGGTAACCCTCCACCGAATCACTCCTCTCTTCTCCAGTCAGTGCCCACACCGGGTCCCACCAGTTCCTCTTAACAGCTAACCCAAAGCTCAAACCAGCTGAGGAGAACCCTCAGACCCCTATCCAAGATGTAGTGAAAATGGCCTTTAAAGTTTCTTTGTCATTAGTGAAAACAGGTTACTAAGAATTTAAAGTCCCTCACAGGCTTTTAGGTATACTAACTCCTATCTTCTCCTCTGTTCTACCTGTTCTACTGCTCACCTTTTTGTTGCTAGGAAAATCACAAACACCTTTGCCAGTATTCTTTCACATCTCTGCTACCTCATTCTCAGATCCACGGAGCTGCTCACAGCCATGCCTTCCCCATCTCCCCCCTCTGTTCCAGGCCCACAGAAAAACATTAATTGACCTTCTACGGAAGTCTTCAGCATGGCTGACTTTAGGACTTTCAGGAAAAGAGTCCCCATGAAAGACTTCAAAGTAGATAAACTTCCTCTTTCCATGTTGCCCTGTTGTACTTGGTCACTGGCTAAAAATATCAGCACTCCTAAGTTAGACACCCCCTTACTAGTTTTTCACAAAATATGTGAACAAGGCCTTTGGCATTGATCTGGGGCTTCACAGAGATGGCTACATTTCAAAGATAAAGAAGTTACCAACTGGGCTCCATGGTAACAGCTGGAAGGGGGAAAAATAAAGGGAAAAAAAAGCTCTCCTTCACCCAGGTGTCCTTGAAAAGTTAACTTGCCCAGAACAGAGGAATAAAACAGAAAAAAATCTGCTTTTTGTGAACTTCTGCAGGCTGTGAACTTCTGCGCCCCTTCCCTTATATGTTGGGTACAAAATTCTGAAACTACCTAAACGTGAGTTTCAGGGAATTAATTGATTATAACAGAAGTAATGCCCTCTGAATCCGGTTGCTAATAAAATGGAAAGTTTCCCTGTTTTTGGTAGTATCTTAGGTGCCGTGCCTTGTCCGTCTCTACAACAGTATAATTCTATAGACTTAAACATTGTTTATGTTTTCAAGAAATTGTCAAGACGATGTGATTAAATGTGTAAAGGTGCAGATGTTTCCCAGAGTGCTTTATCATAATGCAGGTTCATTTGAAGTTCAAATAGGGGGGCATAAAACTCGGTTCCACTGAGAACATATATCCATCACTTTAGCCATCCTATTAGGAATAGGAGTTGCTGCAGGCGTGAGCACAAGAACCACTGCCTTGGTCCATGGGATACAACAAATGACACAATTAGAAGCAGCAATAGACCAAAACTTAAAGATATTAGAATCCTCCATCTTGGCTTTGCAGGAATCTTTAACCTCTCTCTCTGAAGTTATTTTACAGAAAAGGCGAGGGTTGAACCTCCTCTTCATGAAAGAAGGGGGCCTTTGTTCTGCATTGATGGAGAATGTTGTGTTTTTGCAGACCATACTGGAGTTGTAAAAAAATCTAGGAGTAAATTAAATAGATGCCTTGAAGAGTGTCAATGAGAGAGAGAGGCCCAAAAAGTGTGGTTTGAGTCTTGGTTCACACAGTCCCCCTGGTTAACTACGCATTTATCAACCCTGGACAGTTCAATAATAATCCTCATATTATTGCTAGCTATAAAACCCTGTTTGCTCAACCGTGTAATTTCTTTTTTCCAAGCTCAAATTGGATGAGTTAAACTTATGGTAATACCCCACTAGCAAACATAGAATGTGACACCCCGCAATGATCACTTTTATGATTAAAAGTAGCCAGAAGAAGAAGTGGGGAATGAAAGGTTAATTGAATAGGCACTTTTCACTTCCTTTTTTCCTGTATGCTTAACAAAACACTGTTGAAATCTTGAGAAATGTTTGCTAATCTTGTTCCCAGAATGTGCTGTCCCCAACTGACTAACTGCAGAATGTGCTCCCTCACTGGGTTGCATGCAAACTGACCACTCGCCCTGACCTATCAATAAACTTCCCTCTCTGCCGTCACCAAGGAAAGTGTATAAGCTCTGCTTAAGCTGTTCTAAGGGCTCTCTACTCTATTCAAGTGAGCTCTGAGCATCAGCATGCTGGACCCCCAATAAACACTGCGCTGTTGCATGAGATAGTCTCTTGGTGGTCTCTTCTTTCGACCTCATCCGACCTTTACTTGGATAATTAAATGTAGAAGAGAACATCCATTCAAAAAGGGATAGTCGGTAGGATTAGGAATATAGTTGGTAGGTTTAGGAAGAAGACTGTGTATAGGATTTGGAACAAAAGTTCCTTAGCAATAGGGTTTCGGTTAGAGAGTGAATGTAAATGTCAGCACATGTGAAGAGTCAGTCACAATGATGAACTGGAGAAAATATGTAGGAAATCAGATATCAATACACACATTATGAAATCAGGCAAAGTATAAAGTGAATGATAGGATTAGACATTAACAACAAGGTTGAGTTTCAATGTATTCTCTTAGGAAGAAACAAATATGTAGTCAGCAATATGATTGACATTTGAGAGCATTAGGCAACCTGGACATGGATGTTTTTAGTAATCCAGGATCACTTTCCATTTAGGATTTGCTACAATCATAAGTTTGACCTTTGCATTTTGTGATCAGAATATTACAGTGATAAAATGTATATGTAGATCAGGTGACATGAGTATTTTTTCTAACATTTCTGGGAGCAATATTTTGAAGACGTATAAATTAGTGTTGGGGGTACACAGAGTTGTACCCTGTGTCTATGAATATAGAAGTAATGCATGAATTGACAATACTGTGAATAAATAATATAACTGTTTCCACTTTAAATCATGGATTGAATTGATATCTGAAAATATATAAGAAATCTTATATTGATATACAATCATTCATTCCAACGAGTTATGCATCTAATGGTAATATTAGGGTTACGTTTTATCATGAAAGGTGTGTGAGTTTAGCTTCAAAAGTGATTATGGAAATGGAAAATTATGTGTTTGGAAAGAAGTCTCATGAAAAGACGAATCAAGAAACCTAGAGGAATACATGTGTTCTGAAGCAGGAAGTGATTGTAAGTATAAAAAAACGTATAAATTTCCTAACTTGTGGATGAAATATATATCCTATGATGTGCAAAAACTGAAAAAAATAGTAATGTACCAGTGTTGAAAGAAAATGAATGTCAAAATACATATCATGTCCCATAGGAATCTACTTGCATTGATGTTAAACTGGGTCAGTTACTGTAGAAACATTAGGATTTGAAAGGACCATTTACTAAAGTTAGTTTTCAGTACTAGGAATCAAATATATATTTCAGGTGGATGAATATATCTGAGCATAATCTTGTGAACATTTTATTATAAATCCACATTCATGACATGAATGAATTTAGGGAGTGTATATAAGACACATATATTTCATATTTTGAAAAATCAGGAGGGTGTAAAATATATATATATATATATATATATATATATATATATATATATATATATATATATATATATATATATATATATCACAGATACATTAAAAAGTAGCAATATATAAATATATATGGGTATCAAAATTTATCTTGAAATATATATCATCCACAGATTAAAAAGTATTCATTTTAGTGAACATGGATTTATGTATAATGTTGTTCAACTAGGAACCTCACCCATAGGTGGAATTTTAAGATCCAAAAGCGTTTAGGAGTAGTGATCTCTTCTCACAATTTGTATCTGCAAAGTTAGCCACCTCACAAAAATGTACGTGTGATACCAGGTAGGATTCTATATGTGCATATAAAAATACATGTGCTGAATAGGCTCCAGAGAAATGGAGACAGAAATTCAGAAATAAGTTAACATTAAAAAGAATGGAGAACTATTTCAATTAACAATTGACTATATTTTTAACACCTACCATTTATCATGCAAATAACAAGTCCAAATATACACCATGCCTCCTCTGAACTGCTTGTGTTTCTATAATGTTTCGGTTACTTTCCTCCATTATATTAGGATTAGTAATCAGAGTCTAGTAGGGTGTGAGTTAGTGTCAGGGAATCAGTATATTGAATGGAAAATAGAAAAATGAATCCAATGTGTATGCAAATATGTGGTACACAAAAATCTTCCCACTCTCATCAAGAACAACACCTAGATATCACCTACGCCCCAAGTAACACACAATTAGAGGAGAAGAGTTAGAAAATCCATGACTACATATCTGGAATGGAATACGATCAGGAGTTCACAACCTTGGAAGTGGTAGAGGAGTTTCCAAAAGTAAGGGACAGGGTAAACACTCCACAAACATGGACCTCTGCCTGCCTAAAGACTTCTTGAGAAACTGTCTCTGAGGTTGGGCACTTAAAACATATGTTGTTGTCAGGAGCTTTAGCTTCCTTTCTAGGGAGACCATCAAAGCTGGGTCTTCATCTCTGTGACCTTGTGGATATGGTTTCTTATTTTCCAATGAACATGAGGCAGCAGTGCTGAATTCTGTCTTTGTAGGTAAACTGTGGCCACGGGGGGCTAAGTGTATCCACATGTTGGCTGTGTATCCATTTGGTCATCCTCCAAATTTCGTCGTGATTCTTGGTGCTGCACTGGGAATTTAATATTTGCTTCATGGAATACAAGGAGCTCAACTGGAACACAGTGCTGGAGGGAGTTCTGTCATGTGTGGTGGGTCAGGGTCAGCAGGAGAATGCACCAACCAGGTTTCTATCTCACACAGTTTGCCCCCTTGACCATAATAACCTGATTGTTAAGATTTCCCTTAAACCTCTACTTATAAAAAGATGCCTTTACATATAAGGGTCTGCTGGATGCACCATGTCAGCCACAAGCCATATGGAAGTCAAAGGCAGATCCACAAGGCCCCACGACAGAAGTTTTATCACAAAACTGCACATCTCTGCTGTAGGCCCACTAATCAGCAGGCTTGAACTTACTGGCATCTCTGTTCTACACCATTTTCATGAAACCCAGTCAATCAAGAAACTGTCTGATACACTCATCGTCAGCAACAGTATATCCAAAGGTTCTCCTGTGCAACCTGGTCAAGGGAATTTTAAGAATTTCATGGTATTTATCTAGCCATTATTCAAGCATGAGGTTGGAGGCACTGTGGGTTTCAATTTTTTCAGGAAACATTAAATGGTGAGGAAGCTCATTTCAATGAAACCTCTGGAAAACTCTCACAGGCAAGTCTTCCCAAGGAGTGGCCAAAAGGTCACCGAAATCCAGGACTATTGAGGTCTACAATGTGAGGTCCATGTGTGTTTTGACGCTCAAGTATGCCTGCCATGTGTTTTAGAAAACATCATGTGATATCCAGGCTGTGATTCTCAGTGCTCTGTGGAAAGCCACCCTGGACCTAGATCTCAGTTTATAAGGGGGACTCTCATGTGTGGCCTGCGAAAATCCCAACACAATTCATGGCAATACTTCTCTGAGTTCAGTTCCAGAACTCAGTCTCTAAGTCCCCTTGAACTCACACCAGAGTTCAAGACCAGTTGGACCCATTCATTTCTTCCAACCGCCACACAAATGACCAAAATTAAAACCTAAACACTCCCACAAGGCCCTCATGTTCTCCATATAGACACTCATCATAACCTCTGGCTGAATTTTTCCATGAGGGGCGCAGCCCAAGACAGTGACCAAAATGAGCACCTTTGGCCCTCATTTGCCTAAAGTCAGGGTGGCCTGGACACCATTCCTGTGAACCAGGAGTGATTAAAAAGACCTGCCGTTAATACTGCTCTGCTTCTCCATTTTGAGGCCTACTGAATGTCAGGTATAGATTCTTTATGTGGTTTGGAGTCATGAGAAAACCCAAGCACTTCTGCAGGGTTTTGAATAACTCATTTGACCCAAAGGATCCCTATTCTCACTTGATGGAGTCAGGAACATCACAGAAGAAGGCTAGAGACTTCATCCACAATGACTGATCTTTTTGCCATTTTGGTTTTGGATGCACACATGGGATCTTTCTTTAGATCCATCAGGTGCTGAGAATCTAAGCTGGAGCCTCACACAGGGCCAAGTGGCTGATTCAGACACCTCCCTTTCCAAAGCAATTATGCCAAGAGCCACAGGTGATCCTCATTCATTTCCATTTGATAACTGTTTTTTTCAGTCTTCACAAAGGGGTGGCCAGAGGCAAATACCTTCCTGACATTCAGGGCAACAGAACAAAATGTAAGCAAAAGGCCCAAAGCAGGGTATCTCCACTGAGAGTTTCCTAGCCACACTGATATCTGAGTTTCTTGAGATGCTCGCCATGCCAATTCCTTCAGCTATTCAGTACATGGTCATGTCACAGTGATTGGAGGTGGTACATATCATGGATAAAAAACAATGAGCATATTCTGGCTAGTGGCCAGAATTCTGGAAGAAAACAGGAACTTAGGAAGGTTGTAGGTGTTTCCCATTGGTAAGGCAAGCCGCAGTCCTTTCATAAATTGGACAAGTTGATTGCTGGGAGGCATTCTACTACACAGGACATATTCATTGATGCATTCTCTTTTCTAATGTCTACAACCACGGACACAGTGGCATACACAGAAATAGAAACACTCACCATGTCAAATGACTTATTAGAAACAGTCCATTCCAAAAGAAATAAATCACGTTTTTTCTACCTATTCTCAGAACATGAGACAAAACCACAATCTGACATCCACACACCCAGGCACCTCCTTCCCCCAAGTAGGTCTGTGACTCTTCTGAATGTCCTCTGACTGGTAGGCCATACGATGTTCCTCTGAAATGGCCTTTCCTGTCTCAGATCTGGTGTCATTCACCAACTCTGTGAAGTTGTCAGGAGGCAGTGGTGAGCCAATTCCAGTCTTGTCAGGAAAGGCCCCTCTTCAGAGCTTTCTTGGAATTTGGCCACCGTCACATGAAGAGGTACCTAGAAAGACTGATTCTATCCTTGGTAAATCCAAACAAGTGAGACCACTGGGACTTGGACGGGTAATGGCTTTGGGTGCCTGGCTTCCTGGATCCCAAATTCAGAGAATTCCATCACCAAGGAAGTAGGTGAGGTCACTTCCTTCAGGAACTGAATGAGGTCACTGACTTGGCCACCAATATGTCCTAACAGTTGCTTCCTAGGTTCTCATAAGATGGAGGCGGCCCCTACTTCTTGTGACACATTCACAAATTAGAATGGTATAGAAACCATAGGCACCTGGGAACAGCTCTCCACAAAGGCCTGGTTTGATCCGACTTCTCTACATTAAGAAGAGAGAGGCTGATTCAGAAACATCCCTTCATCCTGACTAGGTTGTTTGCCATGGAAGATGACTTTTCCTCTCTCAGGTCCTAAATAGCTGCCTAAATCTTCTCCATCGATCATTTCTGCATGGACTTTTGAGGTTCTCAGCAGGTGGAAGATCCCCTACCTTCCTGTATTGTAAGACCAACTCGGTCCCTCCTCTTCTGTAAAGTTAGATTGACGGAACATTGTATGTTTAGGGTTAATAGCATGTTCGATTTTGGTTAGGAATCATTCTGCTGGATGAATAATGGTTTGGGAACCTCTGATACTTATAAGGATATAGACGTGAAATATAAGTACGAAAAAAGAAATCTAGGTAAGATTTGAAGCCCAGAAGGGCATTTGGCGATTGATTGGCATACTAAGCTTGAATTATGTTCTGCACCGAGGTCTCAGATAAATTTATTTACAATGGCATAGGTTGCTGTACCTCAGATGACTGAATTTAGAAGAGATCATCCAGTCCAAAAGGGATAGTCCATAGGATTAGGAAGATTGTCTGTAGGATTAGGAAGAAGAGTGAGTCTAGGAGTTGGACCAAAAGTTCTTTAGCAATAGGGTTTCAGTTAGAGAGTGAATGTAAATGTCAGCACATGTGAAGAGTCAGTCACAATGATGAACTGGGGAAAATATGTAGGAAAGAGAGTAAATATGTATCAATAGAGACATTAGGAAATCAGGCAACGTATAAAGTGAGTGATAGAATTAGATATTTTCAACAGGGTTGAGGTTGAATATATAATCTTAGGAAGAAACAATTATTTAGTCACCAATAGGATTGACATTTGAGCGCATTAGGGAACCTAGACATGGAGGTTTTTAGTAATCCATGCTCACTTTAAATTTAGGCTTTAGTACAATCATAAGTGTGACCTTTGCATTTTGTGTCAAGAATATTACTGTGGTAAAATATATATGTAGATCAGATGACATGAGTATTTCTTCCACCAATATGAGGAGCAATATTTTGAAAACTTATAAATTAGTATTGCGGATAAAATAGGCCTACCCTGTGTTGATGAATAAGAGATGATGCATGAATAGACCATATTGTGAATAAATTATATAACTGGTTCCAACTTTAAATAATGCATTGAAATTATATTTGAAAATATATAGTAAATCTTATATTGATATATATACATTCATTCCAACCAGTTATACATCTAATGGTAATATTAGGGTTACGGTTTATCATGAAGAGTGTGTGAGTTTTGCTTCAAAAATGAGTATAGAATCGAAAATAATGTTTTTAGAAAGAAGTCTAGTGAAAAGACCACTAAAGAATCATAGGGGAATACATGTTTTCTGAAAGAGGAAGTGATTGATAGTGAACCACATGCCTATAAATTTGTGAATTTGTGGATGAAAGGACATATTCTATGATGTCCATAAACTGAAGAAATAGTAATGTACCAGTGTGGAATAAAAATGAACTTAAAAATACATATCATGTCCCATAGGAATCTAACTGCATTGATGTTAAACTTGGTCAGTTACTATAGAAATATTAGGATATATAAGGACCATTCACTGAAGTTAGTTTTCAGTACTAGGAAACAAATATGTATGTCAGGTGGTTGAATATTTCTGAGAATAATCTGTTGAGAGCCACAGCCAAAGGAGCCCCAGCAAACTTGCAGCTGCCAGCAAACTTCCATTTGCCGGCTGATGATTGGCTCACAGCGGCCCCAGCATCATCTAGCTGATTTGCTTGTCTGTGGTGATGCTCATTGAGATGCTCAATGAGCGGTTTCCCCGACCTTTCAGACTGCCAGCGGATGATTGGCTCACAGCGGCCCCAGCAACATCTAGCTGATTGGCTCCTCTGTGGTGATGCACATTGGGCTGGTTCCCTGCCCTTTCAGACCATGGAACTGTTCATTGGGGGACTTTTTGGCTTCGCCCACGTGACCCAGCCAATCGGCCTCAAGAGGAGGAGACTTGTGTTTGAGGGAGAGGCTTGTGGGAAGCCTGTGGTGGCAGTTGGGCTCTGACGGCTTTTCCTGAGGAGCTGTTTTGTTTGGTGTCATCTTGTTGGGTTGTATTATAGTAGAAATACGGGATCAGAAATTAGTAAAAAAAAAAAAAAAAAAAAAAACTGAAAGAGTGTTCAGTAAATTGTTAGAGGAAGGAGGCATCTCAGTAAAATCAAGAAAAGTCAGGGCATACGTTGATACAATACAAAAATGTAGCCCATGGCTTTTTCAGGAGGAGTTGTTAAATATATCACAATGGAACCATCATGGTGAAGATTTAAAAAGAATAGGAAAGAAAAGCCCAGGGACTCTGCCAGTTGGCACATTGCTATTGTGGACGTTTGTACCTTGTTTGCTTAGTGGAAAGCCTTCAGTTCAGACAATGGTAGAGGAAGGAGAAGACATATTGATTCAAGTAAAATAGAAGGTCTCTCAAGTTAGTCAGATAGAGGAAAAAATTCAAGTAAAAGAAAACGTCTCTCGAACTAGTCAGACAGAGGAAAAAAATCAAGTAAAAGAGAAGGCCTTTCAAGCCAGTCAGACAGAGGAAGAAAGTGTAAAACAGAAAAAGCCATCAGGGGGAAAGTTACAACAGGAGACTACTACTAACACCTTTCTATCACCAGAGGGTGTAAGTGTCCAACCAACAGCACAACCTCTACAGGAGACTGCTACTAACACCTTTCTATCACCAGAGGAAGTAAGTGTCCAACTAACAAGGCCACCTCCATATGCTGGGAGGCCCCCAACCCCCACAGTTGATAGTTGGAATCCTGAGACAAGATCTCAAATATTAACATGCCCAGTATTTGAGGCAGGAGGGCAGTGAGATTACCATGCTTTAAATTTCAAAACAGTGAAGCAGCTAACAGAGGCTGTAACAACCTATGGTCCTCAAGCACCCTTCACTGTAAGCATTATCAAATCCATTAACAACATGAACATGAAGCCAGCAGATTGGGCTAATATGTGTAAAGCTGTGCTAAATGGAGGAAATACCTGTTATGGAAGATTGCCAATGAGGAATTTTGCAAGGAGACGGCTAGGCAAAATGCAGCAGCTAGTTATCCTCAGAGAAATCTAGATATATTGTTAGGAAAGGGACCTTATGAGGATCAGCAGCAGCAATGTGCATATGATCCTGGTGTATATGCACAGATTGCGATAGATGCAATTAAGGCATGGAAGACTTTTCAAGGAAATGGAGGTTTACAAGGTCAGTTATCTAAGGTAATACAAGGAGCTAATGAACCTTATGCTGAATTTGTAGATAGGCTTATTCAAACAGCTACCAGAGTTTTTGGAAATACACAACAAGCAATGCCATTACTAAAACAACTGGCTTATGAGCAAGCGAATCGTTGGTGCAAAGATATCATTAGACCATGGAAACATGAAGATTTAAACACATATATTAAATTGTGTAGAGACATTAAAGAACAAGAGCAAGTCGTGGAAGCTGCAGTAAAACAGGCTTTAGATGCCAGAGACATTAATGAACAAGGGCAAATTGTGGCAGCTGCAGTAAAACAGGCTTTAGATGCCAGGCCAAGAACATGCTACAATTGTGAAAAAACAGGACATTTTAAAAGGAATTGTCCCATAGGAGGAGGGTTTAACAAAACTAGGTATCAAAGGAGTAGAATACCAGGTATTTGTCCACGATGCCATAGAGGGAGACTTTGGGCTAATGAATGCTGTTCTCAAACCACCATAGAGGGTACACCATTATCAAAAAACGAACAAGGACCAGGTGTTTATCCACAATATCGTGGACAAAAACATGGAGCTCCTTTGCCAAAAAATGGACAAGGGGGCTCAATTCTCCGGGGCCCAAAACCACAAATATACGCAGCACTGGAGAAACCCATCAACCACATCAGGGTAGTGCCCAGGACACATTGTCCATCAGATCCCTCATCAGAAAAACCAGAGGGAGCACAGGGTTAGACATCTGTGACTCTGCCAGAGCAGTACTAACTGCAGAGATGGGAGTTCAATTCATTTCCACAGGGGTAAAAGGACCTCTTCCCAAAGGAACAGTAGGCTTATTATTGGGACGCAGCTCTTCTACTCTAAAAGGACTTATGATAAGTCCTGGGGTAATTGATCTCAACTATGAAGGTGAAATAAAAATTATAGCCAGTTCTCCAAAGGGTATATTAGTAATTTCACCAGGAGATAGAATAGCACAGTTACTAATAATACCCAGCCTACGTGAAAAATTTTCCAGTCGTACTGTAGAAAGAGGTTCCAAGTGATTAGGCTCCACAGGTGTAGATTGGGCTATGCTTTCTTTAAATTTAGATTCTGGCCCCATGCTTAAACTAAATATTCAAGGGCATGAATTTAATGGGCTACTGGATACAGACGCAGACCTTAGCATCATCTCTCGTCAAGAATGGCCAAAACATTGGCCATTACAACAAGCCACTCAAACGCTTCGAGGCCTAGGAGTAGCGTATAATCCCCATAGAAGTGCAATGGTATTAGATTGGAAGGATCCTGAAGGATGTGAAGGAACTCTACAGCCATATGTATTGGATCATCTTCCCGTAAATTTATGGGGACGAGATAGTCTCCTGGACTCATTGATATTTTTTTTCGGATTCGGTATTGCCAGTCAATCGGGTTTTGCCGGCTCCTCAGTCCTGGTCTCAGTGTTGGACGTCCATTGCCTGTCTTCATTGCCTTGTCTTGTCTGTGTCATGTTTCATTGCTTTAACTGTTTGTGTATCTTTCATTATGGGACAGAGCACTTCAATGCCTCTGTCCCTGATACTTGATCACTGGACCAAAGTCCACTTAAGGGCTCAGAATCTTTGTTTTTCAGTAAAGCGCCGGATGTGGCAGACTCTCTGTGCTTCAGAATGGCCCACCTTTGGATTTGGATTACCCCTAGAAGGATCTTTCTACTTCCCACTAATTTAAAAAAGTCAGAGATATTGTCTTTCAGCCGGTGCTACATAGCCATCTGGATCAACAGCCATATATCTTAACTCGGCGGGAACTCTGCATATCTCCTCCTCCATGGGTGAAGCCTTTCCTTGTCACTGCCCCCACTCTGACTCCTTCCCCCAGGAACTCTCAAATCCTCTGATCCTCCTCCTCCTACACCCTCTGTTCTCCCTGAGTCACCAGATTTCACTCTACTGGAGTCTCCTTCCACTCCTTATCCCCTGCCCTTGTCCCCCAAAATCCAACACCCTCTAAGTGATTCCCCTGCTGCTGACTCAGCCTCTCCTCCATTGGAGGAAGCTATGCCGGCCCAGCGCCCTCCAGATAATTCCTTTGTGGCACACACAGCACCTCTTCCCTTGGAGGAAGCTGTACCATCTAAAGGAACTCGCTGGCGGTGAATGATTGAAAACCCTGGAACTCTTGGGATGCTCCCCCTCCATCCCTATGGGCCAATGATTGACGATGGCCACGGGGAAAAAATGCAAGCCTACCAGTATTAGCCTTTCTCCTCGTCAGACCTATATAACTTAAAAAAATTATAATCCCCCTTTTTCTGAGGACCCCACCAGGCTCTCAGGTCTGGTTGAGTCATTGATGTTTTCACACCAGCCTACTTCGGATGACTGCCAAAAACTCCTAAGGATTCTCTTCATGACAGAGGAACAACAGTGAATCCTCCAGGAAGCTAGAAAAAAAATCCCTCAAACAAGATCTGCGTCTGACACAACTTCCCAAGATAATCAAAGGCGGCTTTCCCTTGAACCCACCCAACTGAGACCCCAAAATCTTTGAAGGTAGCGAGCATCTGTCCCCTTATCACCGGGCTCTAATAGTGTGTCTCCAAGCAGCCGCTAGCGACAAAGTAATTTGGCCAAGGTAAGAGAGATTATTCAAGGGCCTGATGATTCTCCCACTATGTTTCTAGAGAGAATTATGGAGGCATATTGGAGATATACTCCTTTTGATCCTCAGGAAGAGAATCAAAGGCATCTGTCACGATGGCCTTTATTGGGCAAACTGGCTTGGATATTAAAACAAAGTTACAAAGCTAGATTGATTGCAAGATATGACTTTCAGAGATTTAGTCAGAGAAGCCAAGAACGTATACTATAAGAGAGAAACTGAGGAAGAGAAGGGAGCAAGGGGAGGATAAAAGAAACAAAAGGCAGACTAAGGCATTGACTAAGGTCCTGGTCACAAAAACAAATAGGCCAGAAATTAAGAAACAGGTAGACAAGAAGGGATAACATTGGCCCATGCCAGAGGCCACCCTGGCCTAAGATCAATGTGCCTACTCTAAAGAAAAAAGGACACTGGGCCAAAATTGCCCTAAAAAGCGACAGCCACACCAGCCAGCCATTCTGACTCTGGAGGATGACTAAGAAAGTCGGGGCTCAGATTCCCTCCCCAAGCTCAAGGTAACTTTTGAAGTGTTTCAAAAGTGATTATGGAAATCGAAAATGATGTGTTTGGAAAGAAGTCTCATGAAAAGATCAGTCAAGAAACATGGATGAATACATGTGTTCTGAAGCACGAAGTGAATGAAAGTCAGACAAATGCGTATGAATTTGCTAACTTGTGGATGAAATATATATCCTATGATGTGCATAAAGTGAATAAATAGTAATGTAGAAGTGTTGAATAAAATTGAACATCAAAATACACATCATGTCCCATAGTAATCTACTTGAATTGATGTTAAACAGGGTCAGTTACTGTAGAAATGTTAGGATATGTTTGCACCATTCAAAGAAGTTAGTTTTCAGTACTAGGAAACAAATATGTATTTCAGGTGGATGAATATTACTGAGAATAATCTTGTGAAAAGTTGATTAAAAATCCAAATACATCAATATGAATGAATTTAGGGAGTGCATAATAAGACACATGTTATATATATATATATATATATATATATATATATATATATATATATATATTAAAAATAGCAATATATATGCCAATTGAAATTCATCATGAAATATATATCATCATCATATCCAAAAATATTCATTTTAATGAATATGGATTTTTATATAAGTTTGTTCAAATAGGAAGCTCACACATGGGTTGAATTTTCAGTTCCAACATTGTTTAGGAGGAGTGATCACTTCTCACAATTTGTATGTGCCATGTCAGCCACCTCACGAGAATGTACGTGTGACACCAGGTAGGATTCTATATGTGCATATTAAAACACATGTGCTGAATAGGCTACTGAGAAAGGAAGACAGTAATTCATATATTTGTTAACTTTAAAAACACATGTAGAACTATTTCAATTAAAAATTGACTAGATTTATAACTCCTACCCTATATATTTCAAAAGGCATGTCCAACTATACACCCTGCCTCCTCTGAAATGCTTGTATTTCTATTCTGTTTGGGTTATGTTTCTCCATCATATTAGGATTAGTAGTCAGAGTCTAGTAGGGAATGGGTTAGTGTCAGGGATTTAGTATTTCAAATATATGCTGCATAAAAATCTTCCCACTCTCATTCAGAACAATGCCTAGACATTACCCTCGTCCCAAGTAAGACACAATTAGAGGAGAAGAGTTAAAAATTCTGTGAATACATATCTGGAAATGAATATTCTCATGAGTTCACAACCTTGGAGGTCGTAGAGGAGTTTTCAAAAGTATGGGACAGGGTAAGCACTCCACAAACATGGAGCTCTGCTGCCCTAAAGACTTCTTGAGAAACTGCCTCTGAGGTTGGGCACTTGAAATATATGTTTTCGTAAGGAGCTTTCTTTGTACTGAGACCATCAAAGCTGGGTGTGCATCTATGCGACCTGGAGGACATGGTTTCATATTTTCCAATGAACATGAGGCAGCAGTGCTGAATTCTCTCTATGTAGGTAAACTGTGTCCACTGGGGCCTAAGTGTCTCTGCGTGTGGACTGTGAAGCCATTTGGTCATCCTCTACTTTTCCTGGTGTTTCTTGCTGCTGCACTGGGAGTTTGGTATTTGCTTATGAAGTAAAAAAAGATCACCTGGGACACAGTGCTTGAGGGAGTTCTGTCACGTGTGGTGGGTAAGGGTCTGCAAGAGAATATACCAACAATGCTTCTATTCCACAAAGCTTTTCCCCTTGACCATAGCAACATAATTCTCAACATTTCCCTGAAACCTCTCTATATAACAAGATGCCGTTACATATAAGGGTCTGGTGGTTGTACCATGTCAGTCACAAGGCATTTCGGAGCCAATGGAAGATCAACATGGCCCCACCACAGATGTTTCATCACACACCCCCCCTCCACTGCTCTAGGCCCACTACTCAGCAGGCTCCAATTTACTGGCATCTCTGTTCTACATCATTTTGATGAAACCTAGTCAATCAAGGTGCTGTCTGGTATACTCATGATCAGCAACCGGTTTTCCAAATTTTCTACAGTGCCACCTGGTCATGGAAATTTCAATAATTTTATTGTATTTATCTAGCCATTTTTCACGGATGAAGTTGGAGGCACTGTGGATTTCAATTCGTACAGGAACCATTAAATGATGAGAAACCTCATTTCAATGAAAGCTCTGTAGAACTGTTACAGACAAGGCTTCCCAGGGAGTGGCCAAAATGTCACATAAAATCAGACCCACTGAGGTCTACAATGTGAGGTCCATGTGTGTTTTGACTGTCACCCGTGCCTGCCAAGTCTTTCAGAAAAAAAAAATCATGTGATATCCTGGCTGAGATTCCCAGTGCTCTGTGGAAAGCCACCCTGGGCCTAGATCTCAGTTTCCAAGGGAGACTCTCATGCGTGCCCTCCTAGAATCCCAACACAATACATGGCACAAGTTCTCTGAGATCAGATCCAGAATGCACTCTCTAAGTGTAATCACACCAGAGTTCAAGCCCATGTGGACCCAGGCATCTCCTTTAACTGCCACACAATGACCACAATTAAAACCAAAACACTCCCACATGGCCCTCATCTGTTTCCATATAGATACTCATCATAACCTCTGGCTGGATGTTTCCATGAGGGGCGCAGTCCAAGACAGTGTCCAAAATAAGCTCCCTTGCCCCTCATTTGCCTAAAGTCAGGGTGGCCTGGACATACTTCCTGTGAACCAGGAGTGATCAAATAGGCATGCCGTTAATACTGCAGCACTTCTTCAATTTGAGGCCTACTGAGTTAGAGGTATAGATTGTTTATGTGAATTAGAGTCATGAGAAAACCCAAGCACCTCTGCAGGGCTTTGAAGAACTCAATTGACACAAAGGATCCCTATTCTCACTTGATAGAGGTCAGGAACCTCACAGAGGAAAGCGAGACTTTATCCACAATGACTGGTCTATTTGCCATTTTGGTTTTAGATGCACACATGGGATCTTTCTTTAGATCCATCTGGTGCTGAGAATCTAAGCCACAAACTCACACAGGGCCAAGATGCTAATTCAGACACATCCCTTTCCAAAGCAATTAAGCAAAGAGCCACAGGTGATGCCCATTCATTTCCATTTGAAAACTGTTTACTTCAGGCTTCACAAAGGGGTGGCCAGAGCAAGAACTTCCTGACATTCAGTTCAACAGAACAATATATAAGCAAAATGCCCAAAGCAGGGTTTTTCCACTGAGAATTTCCTGGTCACACTGATATCTGAGTTTTTTGAGATGCTCGCCATTCCCTTCAGCTATCCAGTACATGACCATGTCACAGAGCTTGGAGGTGGTACATATGTTAGACACAAAACCATGAGCCTATCCTGCAGAGTGAACAGAATTCATGAAGAAACCTGGAAATTAGAAATGTAGTAGGTTATGCCCATCTTTAAGTAAAGCCGCAATCCATTCATAAATTGGGCAGGATGAAATGGGAAGCTTTCTACTAGACAGGAAACATCCATTGATGCACTCTCTTTTCTAATGTCTACAACCACGGACACCATGGGATACACAGACATAGAATCACTCGCCTTTTCAAACGACTTACAAGAAACAGTTCACTCCAAACCATACAAACCACCTTTCCTTCCTATTCTCACAACATGAGACAAAATCACAAACTCACAACCACACCCACAAAGGCACCTCCTTACCCTAAGTAGGTCTGTGACTCTATGGAGTGTCCTCTGACTGGTGGGCCACACAATGTTCCCCCGAAATGTCCTGTCCTGTCTCAAATATGGTCTCCTTGGCCAACTCTATGAAGTTGTCAGGAGCCAGCAGTGGGCCACTACCTGCTTTTTCAGGAAAGGCCCCTCTTCAGAGCTGTCCTGGCTTTTGGCCATTCTAACATCAGTAGGTACAAAGAAAGACTGACTCTGTCCTTGGTAATTCCAAACAAGTGAACCCACTGGGACTGGTACTGGGACTGGCTCTGTGTGCCTGGCTTCCAGGATCCCAAGTTCAGAGAGTTCCATCACCAAGGGAGTAAGGTGAGGTCACTTCCTTCAGGAACTGAATTAGGTCACTGCCTTGGCAACCACTTTATCCTAACAGTTGCTTCCAAGTGTCTCATTAAATGGAGGCTTCCCCTACTTCCTGTGAAACATTCACAAGTTAGAATGGTATATCAACCATAGGAACCCGGTAATAGCTCTCCACACAGGCCTGGTTTGGTCCATCTCCTCTACATTGAGAAGAGAGGTTCTGATTCAGACACATCCCGTCATCCTGACCAGGTATTTTGCCATGGAAGATTACTTTTGCTTTCTCAGGTCCTCCATAGCTGACTACATATTCTCCAGGGATCATTTCTGTATTGAACTTGTGGTTCTAAACAGGTGAAAGATCCCCTACATTCCTGTATTGTAAGACCAACTCTGTCCCTGCTCTTCATTAAATTTACATTGAGGGAACAGTGTATTGTTAGGGTTAATAAAATGTTTGATGTTAGAAATCATTCTGCTGGATGTATAATGGTACTGGGAACCTGGGATATTTTTAAAAATATAGAGGTGAAATATATAAATGAAAAAAGGATGTCTAGGTAATTTTGAAGCCCAGAGAGGCAATGGGCCCTTCATTGGGATACTTAGCTTTGATTTATGTTGTGCACAGATATCTCAGATAAATCGATATGCAATGGCATAGGACCTTGTACCTTGGATGATTAAAATTCGAAGAGAACATCCAGTCAAAAAGGGATAGTCGGTAGGATTAGATAGATATTCGGTAGGTTAACAAAGAGTGAGTATAGGATTTGGAACAAAAGTTCTTTAGCAATAGGGTTTGGGTTAAAGTGTGAAAGTAAATATCAGCCCACTTGAAGGGTCAGTCACAATGATGAACAGGGGAAAATATGTAGGAAAGCAGATATCAATAGAGATATTACAAAATCAACAAGTGGGCCAAGGACCTGAACAGACACTTCTCAGAAGAAGACATACAATCAATTAATAAGTACATGAAAAAATTCTCACCTTCTCTAGCAGTCAGAGAAATGCAAATCAAAACCACCCTAAGATACCATCTCACTCCAGTAAGATTGGCAGCCATTAGGATGTCAAACAATAATAAGTGGTGGCAAGGATGTGGGGAAAAGGGTACACTTGTACATTGCTGGTGGGACTGCAAAATGGTGCGGCCATTATGGAAAGCAGTATGGAGATTCCTGGAAAAGCTGGGAATGGAACCACCATTTGACCCAGCTATCGCCCTCCTTGGACTATTCCCTGAGGACCATAAAAGAGAATGCTATAGGGATACTGCCACATCAATGATCATAGCAGCACAATTCACAAAAGCCAGACTGTGGAACCAACCTAGATGCCCTTCAATAGATGAATGGATAAAAAAAATGTGGCATCTATACACAATGGAGTATTATGCAGCACTAAAAAATGACAAAATCATGGAATTTGCAGGGAAATGGATGGCATTAGAGCAGATTATGCTAAGTGAAGCTAGCCAATCCTTAAAAAACAAATGCCAAATGTCTTCTTTGATTTAAAGAGAGCAAGTAAGAACTGAACAGAGGGAAAGAGCATGAGGAAAATATTAACATTAAACTGAGACAAGTGATGGGAGGGAAAGGGAGAGAGAAGGGAAATTGCATGGAAACGGAAGGAAACCCTCATCGTTATACGAAATCACATATACAAGGTTGTGAGGGGAAAGGGGGGGGAAGGGAGAGAACGGAACAATAACAGATGAGGTAGAGAGGGAAAATGAAAGCGGAGGGGAGGGGGGATAGTAGGGGATAGGAAAGTCAGCAGAATACAACAGTCACTAATATGGCATTATGTAAACATTGTGAATGTGTAACTGATGTGATTCTGCAATCTGTATTTGGGGTAAAAATGGAAATGCATAACTCACTTGAATCAAATTTATGAAAGATGAAAAAAATAAAAATTTTAAAAAGTACTAAATTGGCTCATCCTAACATTAAAAAAAGAGATATTACAAAATCAGGCAAAGTATAAAGTGAGTGATATGATTAGATATTTTCAACAGGGTTGATTTTGAATATATAATCTTAGGAAGAAACAAATATGTAGTCACCAATAGGATTGATATTTGAGAGCATTAGGCAACCTGAACATGGAAGTAATCCATGTTCACTTTCCATTTAGGCTTTAGTACAATAATAAGTGTGAACTTTGCATTTTGTGTCCAGAATATTACTGTGATAAAATGTATATGTAGATTAGGTGACATCAGTATTTCTTTCACCATTTCTGTGAGTAATATTTTGAAGACATATACGTAAGTATTGGTTGTACAAAAAGCTGTACCCTGTGTCTATGTATATACAGATAATTCATGAATAGACCATACTGTGAATAAATAGTATAGCTGGTTCCACTTTAAATAATGGATTGAATTCATATTCACAAAGGAGTGGTCTGAGGCAAAAACCTTCCTGAAATTCAGGGCAACAGAACAATAGGTAAACAAAACGCACAAAGCAGGGTTTCTCCACTGAGACTTTCCTGGTCACACTGATATCTGAGTTTTCCTAGATGCTCGCCTTTCCCTTCAGCTATCCAGTACATAGCCATATCACATAGCTTTGAGGTAGTACATATCTTGGTCACAAAACAATGAGGCAATTCTGGAGAGTGTCCAGAATTCAGGATGTAAACAGAAACTTTGGAAGATAGCAGGTTTTGCCCTTCAATAAGGAAAGCCGCAGTCCATTAATAAATCGGGCAGGATGAATGTTGCGAAGCTTTCTCCTAGACAGGACACATCCATTGATGCATTTTCTTTTCTAATGTCTACAACCACGGACAGAGTGGGATACACAGACATAGAAGCACTCGCCTTGTCAAAGGACTTACTAGAAACAGTCCACGCCAATTCAAACAAACAGCCTTTCTTACATCTTCTCAGAACCTGAGAAAAAAACCATACACACACCTACACCCACAAAGGCACCTCCTTTGTGGAGTGTCCTCTGAATGGTGGGCCATACTATATTCGCCAAAAATGGCCTGTTGTATCTCAAATCTGGTCTCCTTGGCCAACTCTGTGCAGTTGTCAGGAGCCAGCGGTGAACCAATACCTGCTTTCTCAGGAAAGGCCTTTCTTCAGAGCTTTCCTGGCATTTGGCCATCCTCACATCTGTTGGTACTAAGAAAGACTGACTCTGTCCTTGGTAAATTGAAACAAGTGAGACCACAGGGACTGGGACTGCAACTGGCTCTGGGTGCCTCTCTTCCTGGATCCCAAGTTCAGAGAGTTCCATCACCAAGGAAGTGCAGTGAGGTTACTTCCTTCAGGAACTGAATGAGGTCACTGCCTTGGCAACCTCTTTGTCCTAACAGTTACTTCTAAGGGTCCCATGAGATGGAGTCTGTCCCTACTTTCTGTCACACTTTCACAAGTTAGAATGGTATATCAACCATTGGCACCTGGGAAGAGCTCTCCACACAGGCCTGATTTGGTCCATCTTCTCTACATTTAGAAGATAGAGGTTGATTCAGACACATCCATTCATCATGATCAGGTTGTTTACCATAAAAGATGACTTTTCCTCTATCAGGTCCTTCATAGCTGCCTACATCTTCTCCAGGGATCATTTCTGCATGGACCTTTGATGTTCTCAGAAGGTGGAAGATCCCCTACATTCCTGTATTGTAAGACTAACTCTGTCCCTGATCTTTTGTAAAGTTAGATTGAGGGAAGAGTGTATGTTTAGGGTTAATAACATGTTTGATTTGGGTTAGGAATCTCTCTGCCGCATGAATAATGGTATTGGGAACCTGTGATATTTACAAGAATATATAGGTGAAATGTAAGTATGAAAACAGAAATCTAGGTAAGATTCGAAGTCAGAAGGGCATTGGGTCCTTGAGTGGGATTCTTAGGTTTGAATTATGTTCTGCATATATGTCTCCGATAAATTGAAATACAATGGTTTAGGACCTTATACCTTGGATGATTAATTGTCGAAGAGAACATCGAGTCAAAAAGCAATAATCAGTAAGATTAGGAAGATAGTCAGTAGGTTTAGAAATAAAAGTGAGTATAGGATTTAGACCAAAATTTCTTTAGCAATAGGGTCTCGGGTAGACATTGAATGTAAATGTCAGCATATGTGAAGTGTCAGACACAATGATGAACTGCGGAATATATGTAGGAAAGCAGATATCAATAGAGATATAAGGAAATCAGGCAAAGTATAAACTGAGTGATAGAATTAGACATTTTCAACAGCCTTGAAGTTGAATATATAATCTTAGAAAGAAACAAATATGTAGTCACCAATTGGATTTACATTTGAGAGCATTAGGCAACCTGGACATGGTTGTTTTTAGTAATTCATGCTCACTTTCTATTTAGGCTTTGATACAATCATGAGTGTGACCTTTGTTTTTTGTGTCCAGAATATTACTGTGATAAAAAAAGAAATATATATATATATATATATATATATATATATATATATATATATATATATATATATACACACACACACACACACACACACATATATAGATAGATAAGGTGACATGAATATTTCTTCTACCATTTCTGGGAGCAATGTTTTGAAGAGGTATAAATTAGTATTGGGGGAACAAAGAGGTGTACACTGTGTCTATGAATATAGAGATAATGCATTAATAGACCATACTGTGAATAAATAACATACCTGGTTCCAACTTTAATAATGGATTGAATTGAAATGTGAAAATGTACAGGAAATCTTATATTGATATACACACATTTATTCCAACCACTTATACATCTAATGGTAATATTAATGTTATGGTTTATCTTGAAGAGTGTGTGGGTTTAGCTTCAAAATTGATTATGGAAATCGAAAATAATGTGTTTGGAAAGAAGTCTCATGAAAAGACCAGTCAAGTAACATGGAGGAATACATGTGTTCTGAAGCAGAAAGTGATTAAAAGTGAAACAAATTCCTATAATTTTGTGAACTTGTGAATGAAATATATATCCTATGATGTGCAAAAACTGAAGAAATAGTAATGTACCAGTGTTGAATTAAAATGAACGTCAAAATAGACATCATGTCCCCTAGGAATCTATTTGCATTGATGTTAAACTGGGTCAGTTACTGCAGAAATATTAGGATTTGTAAGCACCATTGATTGAAGTTAGTTTTCAGCACTGGGAAACAAATATGTATTTCAGGTAGATGATTATTTCTGAGAATAATCTTGTGAAATGTTGATTATAAATCCACATACATGAACATGAATGAATTTATGGAGTGTATATAAGACACATATATTTCATATTTTATAAAATCTGTAGAGTGTATATATATATATATATATATATATATATATATATATATATATACAAAAAAACCACAAAAATTCATTAAAAAGTATCAATATATATATGCCAATCGTAATTCATCATGTAATATATATCATCCACAGAAGCAAAAATATTTATTTTACTAAACATGGGTTTATGTATAATATTGTTCTAATAGGAAGCTCACCCATAGTTTGAATTTTCAGTTCCAACAGCATTTAGGAGCACTGATCTCTTCTTACAATTTGTTTCTGCCAAGTCAGCAAACTCATAAAAATATATGTGTGATACCAAGTAGGAATCTATATGTGCATATAAAAAGTACAAGTGCTGAGTAGGCTACAGAGAAAGGGAGACAGGAATTCACATATTTGTTAACTTTAAAAACGCATGGAGAGAGCTGCGGATGTGGCTCAAGTGGTAGCGGGCTCGCCTGGCATGCGTGCGGCATGGGTTCGATTCTCAGCACCACGTGAAAACAAAGATGTTGTGTCCGCCGATAACTAAAAAATAAATATTATAGAATTCTCTCTCTCCTCTCTCACTCTCTCTTTAAAAAAAACACATGGAGGACTATTTCAATTAAAAATTGAGTAGATTTATAAAACCGACCCTTTATCATGCAAGAGGGAAGTCCAACTATACACCATGCTTCCTCTGAACTGCTTGTATTTTCATTCTTTTGGGGTATTTTTCTCCATCATATTAGGATTAGTAGTCAGAGTCTAGTAGGGTATGAGTTAGTGTCAGGGATTCAGTATTTCGAATGGAAAATTGGAAAATGGATCAATGTGTATGCAAATGTGTACTACAAAAAAATTTTCCCACTCTCATTCAGAACAATGCCTTGACATTACCTTCACCCCAAGTAAGACACAATTAGAGGAGAAGAGTTAGAAAATCTTTGAATACATATCTGAAATTGAAAATGCTTAGGGTTCACAACCTTGGAGATTGTAGAGGAGTTTCCAAAAGTAAGGGACAGTGTAAAAACTCTACAAACATGGAGATTTGCCTGCCTAAAGACGTCTGGAGAAACTGCCTTTAGGTTGGGCACTTGAAATATATGTTGCTGTCAGGAGCTTTAGCTTCCTTTCTAGTGAGACCATCAAAGCTGGGTCTTCATCTCTGTGATCTGGAGGACATGGTTTATAATTTTCCAATAAACATGAAGCAGCAGTGCTGAATTCTTGCTTTGTAGGTAATCTGTGGCCACTGGGGGCTAAGTGTCTCCCCATGTGGACTGCGAAGCCATTTCATCATCCTCCACTTTTCATAATGTTTCTTCCTGCTGCACTCGGAGTTTGGTATTTGCTTCACGAAATACAAGGAGTTCAACTGGGACACAGAGCTGCAGCGAGTTCTGTCACGTGTGGTGGATCAGGGTCTGCAGGAGAATGCACCAACAGGGCTTGTATACCACATAGGATGCCCCCTTGACCATAGCAACCTGATTCTGAACATTGCCCTGAAACCTCTCCATATAACAAGTTGCCTTTACATATAAGGGTCTGCTCGCTGCACCATGTCAGTCACAAGCCATTTGGAAGCCAATGGCAGATCCACATGGCCCCACCTCAGATGTTTTATCACACATTTGCTCACTACTGCTCTAGGCCCACTACTCAGCAGGATCCAAATTACTGAGATCTCTGTTTTACACCATTTTCATCAAAACCAGTCAATCAAGGCACTGTCTGGTACACTCGTGATCAGCAACAGGACATCCAAAGGTTCTTCATTGCCACCTGGTCATTGGAATTTCAAAAATTTCATGGTATTTATCTAGCAAATTTTCAATTATGAAGTTGGAAGCACTATGGCTTTCAAATCATTCAGGAATCATTCAATGGTGAGGAAGCTCATTTCAATGAAAGCTTTGGAGAACTGTCACAGGCAAGGCTTCCCAAAGAGTGGCCTAAAGGTCACATGAATCCAGGCCCATCGAGGTCTACAATTGAGGTCCATGTGTGTTTTGACTAGCAAATATGGCTTCCAAGTCTTTCAGAATAAAATAATGTGATATCCTGGCTGAGATTCCCAGTGCTCTGTGGAAAGCCACCCTAGGACTAGATCTCAGTTTCCAACGGAGACTCTCATGCGTGGCCTCCTAAATTCCCAACACAATTCATGGCAATACTTCTTTGATGATTGATCCAGAACTCAGTGTTTAAGGGGAATGACACCAGAGTTCAAGCCCAGGTGGATCCAGTCATCTCTTCCAACTGCCACATGAATGACTACAATTAAAACCAAAACATTCCCACATGGTCCTTACCTTCTTCCATATAGACACTCATCATTACCTCTGGCTAGAGTTTTTCATGTGGGACGCATCCCAAGAGAGTGTCCAAAATAATCTTCCTTGCCCCTCATTTGCCTAAAGTCAGGGTGGCATCGTCACCCTTCCTGTGAACCTGGAGTGATCCAATAGGCCTGCCATGAATACTGCTCTGCTTCTTCAATTTGAGTCCTACTGACTCTCAGGGATAGATTCTTTAAGTGATTTGGAGTCACAAGAAAACACAAGCACCTCTGCAGTTCTTCAAAGAACTCATTTGACTTAAAGGATCCCTATTCTCACTTGACAGAGGTCAGAATCCTAACAGAGGAAGGCAAGAGACTGATCAACAATGACAGATTTTTGGCCATTTTGGTTTTGATTGCACACATGGGATCTATCCTTAGATCCATCATGTGCTGAGAATCTAAGCCACAACCTCATACAGGGCGAAGAGGCTGATTTAGACACATCCTTTTACAAGCAATTAAGCAAAGAACCACAGGTGATGCCCATTCATTTCCATTTGAAAATTGTTTTCTTCAGGCTTCACAAAGGGGTGGCCTGAGGCAAAGACCTTCCCGACATTCAGGACAACAGAACCATAGGTAAGCAAATGAACCAAAGCAGGATTTCTCCACTGAAAATTTACTGGTCACACTGATATCTGAGTTTTCTAAGATGTTCCCATTCTCTACAGCTATCAAGTATATAGACATGTCTCAGAGCTTGGAGGTGGTACATATCTTGGAAACAAAACCATGAGCCTATTCTGGAGAGTGGCCAGAATTCAGGAAGAAAACAGGAACTTAGGAATTTAGTAGGTGTTGCCCATCCATAAGGCAAACCACAGTCCATTCTTTAATTAGGCAGGATGAATGCTGGGAAGTTTTCTACTAGACAGGACACATCCTTTGATGCCTTCTCTTTTCTAATGTCTACAACCACGGACACAGTGGGATACTCAGACATAGAAACACTAGCCTTGTCAAACGACTTACTAGAAACAGGCCACTCCAACCCAAACAAACAGCCTTTCCTACCTATTCTCAGAACATGAGAGAAAACCACAAACTCATTCCACACCCACAAAGGCACCTCCTTAACCCAAGTAGGTCTGTGACTATCCGGAGTGTCCTCTAACTGGTGGGCCATACTATGTTCCCCTGAAATGGCCTGCCCTTTCTCAGATCTGGTCTCCTTTGCCAACTCTGTGAAGTTGTCAGGAGCCAGTGGTGAACCAATACCTGCTTTCTCAGGAAAGGCCCCTCTTCAGAGATCTTCTGCCATTTGACAATGCTCATATCAGTGGGTACCAAGGAAGACTGACTCTGTCCTTGGTAAATCCAAACAAGTGAGACCACTGGGACTGGGACTGGGACTGGCTCTGGGTGCCTGGCTTCCTGCATCACAATTTCAGATTTTTTGATGACCAAGGAAGAGAGGTGAGGTCACTTCCTTCAGGAACTGAATGAGGTCACTACATTGGCCACCACTTTGTCCTAACAGTTGCTTCGAAAGGTCCCATGAAATGGAGGCTGCCCCTACATCCTTTGACACTTTCACAAGTTAGAATGGTATATCAACCATAGGCACCTGGAAACAGCTCTCCACACAGGCATGGTTTGATCAGTTCTCTACATTAAGAAAGGAGAGGCTGATTCAAACACATCTCTTCATACTGACCCGGTTGTTTGCCATGGAATATGACTTTTTCCCTCTTAGGTCCTTCATAGCTGCCTGCAACTTCTTAAGGGTATAATTTCTGCATGGTCCTTTTATGTTCTCAGCAGGTGGAAGAGCCCCTACATTACTGTATTGAAAGACAAACTCTGTCTCGGCTCTTCTGTAAAGTTAGTTTGAGGGAACAATGTATGGTTAGGCTTAATAACATGTTTGATTTGAATTAGGAATCATTCTGCTTAATGAATAATGGTATTGGGAACTTGCGATATTTACAAGAATATATTGGTGAAATATAAGTTTGAAAACAGAAATCTAGATAAGATTTGAATCCAGGAAGGGCATTGGGCTGTTGATTGGGATACTTAGCTTTGAATTATGTTCTGCAAAGATGTCTCAGATAAATCAATATACAATGGCATAGGACCTTGTACCTTGGATGATTGATTGTCGAAGTGATCATCCAGTCAAAAAGGGATAGTCTTTAGGATTAGGAAGATAGTCGGTATGTTAGAAAAAAGAGTAATATAGGATTTGGACCAAAAGTTCTTTAGCAATAGGGTTTCGGATAGAGAGTGAATGTAAATGTCAGCACATGTGAAGAGTCAGTCACAATGATGAACTGGGGAAAATATGTAGGAAAGCAGATATCAATAGACATTAGGAAATCAGACAAAATATAAAGTGACTGATAGGATTAGTCATTTTCAAGAGGGTTGAGGTTGAATATATTATCTTAAGAAGAAACAAATATGTAGTCACCAATAGGATTGATTTGAGAGCATTAGGCAACCTGGACATGGATGTGTTTAGTAATCCATGCTCACTTTCCATTAGGCTTTGGTGAAAGGTTAATAAAATAGGTACTTGTTACTTACTGTTTTTCTGTATGCTTAACAAAACACTGTTGAAGTCTTGAGGACTGTTTGCTAATCTTGTTTCCAGAATGTGCTGTCCCCAACTGCCAAACTGCAAATGTATACCCTCACCCGTTTGCACGCAAACCACCCACTTGCCCTGACCAATCAATAAACTTCCCTCCCTGCCCTCTCCAAGGAAAGCATATAAGCTCTGCTTAAGCTGTTCTCATTGCTCTCTGCTCTATTCAAGTGAGCTCTGAGCCCCAGAATGCTGGACCCATAATAAACCATTTACTGTTGAAGGAGACATTCTCTTGGTGGTCGCTTCCTCCGATGCTTGCCCGACCTTTACATCTGGAGGCACCAGCAAGATCCGACAGCGGCGGATGAAAGATCCCCAAGGGGCTCCTTTCAGGGTAAGTAAGGCAACTCTTTTTGGTTTTAGGTTTCAGGTTAGGGCTTGGCAAAATGGCTATGGGTGATGAGCGTGAGCTCTCTCTGACAGAGGCTGACATACGTGTCACAGAGCCACAGGCCACGTCCCTGGGGGATGCCCCAGAGGACTCAGGAAATCGAGGAACAATAGTCTCCTTGACTCAGTGATATTTTGCTTCGGATTCGGTATTGCCAGCCCATCAGGTTTTGCGGGCTACTCAGGCCTGGCCTCAGTATTGGACGTCCAATGCCTGACTTTATTGTCTTGTCTTGTCAGTGTAGTGTGTCGTTGCTTTCACTGTTGGTGTATCTCTCATTTTGGGACAGAGAACTTCAACACCTCTCTTCCTGACCCTTGATCACTGGAACAAAGTCCGCTTAAGGGCCCAGAATCTTTCTTTTTCAGTAAATCGCTGGACCTGGCAGACCCTCTGTGCCTCAGAATGACCCACCTTTGGAGTTGGATAGCCCCTAGAAACATCTACGTCCCACTAATTCGAAAAGTCAGAGATTTTGTATTTCAACCGGGGCCACATGGACATCCAGATCAACAGCCATATATCTCAACTTTGCAGGACCTCTGCAAATCTCCTCCTCCATAGGTGAAGCTTTTCCTTGTCTCTGCCCCCGCTCCTACTCCTTCCACCATGATTCTATCTCTCAAACCCTCTGCTCCTCCTCCTCCACCCTCTCTTCTCCCTGAGTCTCAAGACTCTACTGGACTCTCCTCGCCTTCTTATCCGCTGCCCTCGTCCACCAACCCCCAACAACCTCTAAGTGATTCCCCTGCTGCTGACTCAGCCTCTCCGCCACTGGAGGAAGCTAGGCCAGCCCAGCGCCCACCAAATGACTCCCCCTTGTCACACACACAGCCCCTCCTTCCCTGGAGGAAGCTGGCCTGGCAAAAAGAACTCAAAGAACTCCCTGGCGTTTTCAAACCTGCCTACTTGGGATGACTGCCAACAAATCCTAGGGATTCTCTTCATGACAGAGGAATGAGAGAGAAACTTCCTGGAAGCTAGAAAAAAAAATAGCCTCGGACCAGATGGGTGACCAACACAACTTCCCAACATAATCAAAGCCGGCTTCCCCTTGAACTTACCCAACTGGGACCCCGACACCTTTGAAGGTAGGGAGCATCTGTCCACTTATTGCCGGGCCCTAATAGTGGGTTTCCAACCGGCCGCTAGGCAACCAAATAATTTGGCCAAGGTAAGAGAGATTATTCAAGGGCCTGATGAACATCCCTCTATGTTTCTAGAGAGAATTATGGAGGCATATAGGAGATATACTCCTTTCGATCTTCAGGCAGAGGATCAAAAGGCATATGCCATGATGGCCTTCATTGGGCAAGCTGATCTGGATATTAAAAGAAAGTTACAATACTTAGATGGATTACAAGATATGACTTTGAGAGATTTAGTCAGAGTAGCCGAGAAAGTATCCTATAAGAGAGAAACAGAGAGAACGAAAGGGAGCAAAGGGAGGATGAGAGATGAAAAAGACAGATTAAGGTATTAACTAATGTCCTGGTCACAACAATAAATAGGCCAGAAATTAAGAAACAGGGAGACAAGAAGTGATACCTGGGTCCCCTCCAGAAGCCACCGTTGGCCTCAGATCAATGTGCCTACTGTAAAGAAAAAGGACACTGAGCCAAAGAGTGCCCTAGAAAGAGAAAGCCACGCCAGACAGCCTTTCTGACTCTGGAGGTTGACTAAGAATGTCGGGGCTCAGATCCCTTCCCCGAGCTCAGGGTAACTTTTGAAGTGAAGGGGACCCCATAAACTTTGAAGTGGATACAGCAGCAGTATACTCAGCCCTTAAGGCCCCACTGGGCCCTCTATCAAATAAAAGATCTCTAGTTCAAAGGGCTAACAGCAGTAAATATCAGACTTAGACAACTAAGAGGACCATGGACATGGGGAAAGACAAAATCCAACATTCCTTCCTAGTAATCCCAGAATGCCTGGCCCCATTGATGGGCAGAGATCTGCTCAGTAAGCTCCGGGCCAAAACAACTTTTAACCCCGAAGGCCCCAAAATGAAATTTCTAAATCCTTCATTAAAAACTCCTATAGTCATGGCTTTATAAATGTCAGTCGAAGATGAACATCCACTTTTCACACACCCCAAGACTGATCAAACAGGCAAGCTACCCCAGAAATGGATAACAGATTACCCAGATGCCTGGGCAAAATTGTTGGGTTAGGCCTAGCCATGAAACAACCTCCAAGAACAGTGGAGTTAAAAACCTCAGCCTCCCCAATCAATGTCAAACAACATCCTCTGAGCAAAAAAGGTAAAGATGGGATAAGGCCCCATATTCAGAAATATCTGGCCTTAGGGTCCTAAGGCCCTGTCAATCGGCCTGGAACACTCCCCTGCTACCGGTAAAAAATCCAGGAACTGGGGACTATCCCCCATACAAGACCTAAGAGAGATCAACAACAGAGTGCAGGAAATTCACCCCATGGTAAATAATTCATACAATCTGCTTATCACTCTGAACCCTGAGTAGAAATGGTATGGACATAAAGATGCTATCTATTGCATGCCTCTGCATAAAGACAGTCAGTTGCTGTTTGCTTTTGAGTGGGTAGACCCAGAAACCGGAACGTATGGTAAACTAACATGGACTAGACTCCCACAGGGGTTCAAAAACTCCCCCACTCTCTTTGATGAAGCCCTCCACAGAGATGTCAACAACTTCAGACCTATGCACCCTGAAGTCACCCAGCTTCAATACGTGGATGACCTGCTACTGCAGCCAACACCAAGGAAAACTGTGAGTCTGGGAACCAAGCACTATTATATAAGCTTGCTCAACTCGGGTATAGAGCTTCTTCCAAAAAACCCCAAATTTGCCAGCAAGAAGTAGTCTTCCTGGGCTATTCCCTTAGGGGTGGTAAACGATGGCTCACTGAGCCCAGAAAACAAACGGTTGTGCAGATACACCCCCCCCAGCAGCAGACAACACAGAGAGTTTCTTGGGACTACTGGGTTTTGCAGGTTATGGATTCCTGTGTTTGCGTCCTTAACTTCTCCTTTATACCCGCTGTTAAAGGGAGATGCCCAATTCCAATGGACCCCTGAGCACCAGCAAGCTTTTGATAACATCTAACAACACTGGCACTGAACTCCTCAAGTTCACTGAGCCAAGCCTGCAATTTCAGAAATCCCTACACTACGTTAAAAATGTACATCAATTCACACACCTTGGTTCAAAGAAACTGCAGGCATTCCTGAAGGATCAAGAACAGAGTTTTCCACTAACCGACTCACAGCGAAAGGACATAACTGAACGGGTAACAAAACCCTGTCTGTTCTGTCAATAGGTTAATGCTTACCCTTCCAAGCTTCCTGCAAAATAGCACCTATGAACAACCAGACCAGGACAATTCTGGGAAGTGGACTTTACTGAAATTAAGCCAGCGAGGTATGGACTTCAATATCTCCTAGTGTTTGTAGATATATTTTCAGGATGGATTGAAGCCTTCCACACAAAAAAAGGCACAAATGGTGGTACAAAATCCTGAAAGATATTTTTCCATGATACGGCCTACCTAAGGGTATATTGTCTGATAATGGACCGGCGTTCATGGCCCAGGTAAGTAAGGTGTTAGCCAGGACCCTGGGAATAAATTGGAAGTTACATTGTGCTTATAGACCCCAGAGCTCAGGACAGGTTAAAAAAAATTAATAGAACCATTAAAGAGACCTTAACGAAATTAAGCTTAGAGAGGGCATCAAAGGTTGGACTATGCTCCTGCCTTATGCACTGTTTCATGCAAGAAATACTCCCTCTGTTTCTTTGAGTAACCTCACCTCCTATGAAATTCTCTATGGGGCCCCTCCTCCAGTAAGGACCTAACCCCAACTCTAAGACCTACCGATCCCTTCCACACCCCCTTGCTTGACAAACTTAAAGCTCTTGAAAGAACTCAGCGATACCTGTCAAACCAGCTGGCCACTGCCTACCAACCTGGTGAAGAGGAGACTCCACATCGATATCAAATAAGAGACTTCGTCTACATAAGATGACTTCAGGTGTCATCCCTGGAACCCAGATGGACAGGACCATACCAGGTGCTACTTATAAAACCTACAGTGGTAAAGGTAGATGGAATCACTTCCTGGATCCTAATTCTCATCTCAAGCCTGCGCCCTGTCCAGACTCTGGCTTGAAAGTGGAAAATACTGGTAACACTTTCAAATTGCATATTGTCCATGTGGATAAGGCTATAGACTCTCCCCTTGGCCACCACTAGTCCTAACCATCATCAGCCCATTCAGCAGCGATGGCTGATCACAAATCCTATTAGACAAGAAGTATGGTCTGTCTTGCATACAGCCCCCTTAGGGACCTGGTGGCCATCTCTCCACCCAGATATTTGTCAGCTGAGTATACGTCTTTCCAATTGGGATATCTCTGATGAAGAGGATCCCATTAAAATTTCATTAAATTTCTTCCGTACCATAGATAATGGAAACAAACATTATGGATGTAGGGACATGCAAGTCTGATGCAGGTTGGCTAGCCTAGATTACTATGTTTGCCCGGTGGACTATCAAAGCCACAAACAACCACGGCTGTGTGGGGGAAAAGCCGTCTTCTTCCGTAAGTCATGGGGATGTGAGCATACAGGGGCTGCCTGGTGGAACCCAAACTCCTCATCAAATTCAGTTCACAGCATTGGCCATATTACCAATTAGACAACCAAAACCGATGGCCCGCAGAGGGGTGTCTAGATCCTCAAATTCTGTGTGACTTTTTCAACTTCGGCAAGTGCTCAAAAGGATGGAAGAAAATTCCCCTATGTGTATGCCTTTTCCCTCCTTTTGCTCACATCATGAACTATGTTTCTCCAATAGATCCTTCTGCTCCAGACTCTCTGCTGTCACTCTCACATCAACAACCTGATTTCTCCCCTCCAATTACTAGATCAAAAACCCAAACCTCCGCTGGTTCTCAGACCATTGCCCCCTTGCTGAGGTAGCAGGTACTGAGGTACCCTTCCACCCACTCACTCCTCTCTTCTCCTGTCAGTGCCCACACCGGGTCCCACCAGGTCCTCTTACCAGCTAACCCAAAGCTCAAACCAGCTGAGGAGTGCCCTCAGACGCCTATCCAAGTTGTAATGAAAATGGCCTTTAAAGTTGCTTTGTCATCACTAAAAACAGGTTACTAAGAATTTAATGTCCCTCACAGGCTTTTTGGGATACTCACTCCTGTCTTCCCATCTGCTTTACCTGTTCTACTGCTCACGTTTTGTTGCCAGGAAAATTCCAAACCCTTTTCCCATTATTCTTTTATATCTCTTTTTCCTCATTCTCAGAACCACAGAACTGCTCTCACCCCCCGCCTTCCCCGTCTTCCCCTCTGTACCAGGCCCACAGAAAAATCTGAAATGGCCTTCTCCAGAAGTCTTCATCGTGGCTGACTTTAGGACTTTCAGCAACAAAGTCCCTATAAAAGAGTTCAGTGTACATAAACTTCCTCTTTTCGTGTTGCTCTGTTATACTTGGCCACTGGCTGGAAAAATCAGCACTTCTAAGCTAGACACCCCCTTACTAGTTTTTCACAAAATATGTGAACAAGGCCTCTGGCCTTGAGCTCAGGCTTCCAGAGATGGCTATATTTCCAAGATAAAGAAGTTTCCAACTGGGCTCCATGGTAACAGCTGGCAGGGAGAAAATAAAAGAGAAGAAAAAAGCTCTCCCCCTCCCAGATGTCGTTAAAAAGTTATCTTTCCCAGAGAAGAGGAAAATAAAAACAGAACCAAAAACTGCTTTTTGTGAACTTCTGCAGACTGTAAATTTCTGAGTCTTTTCTCTTACATGTTGGGTACAAAATTCTGAAACTACCTAAACTTGGGATTCAGGGGATTAATTGATTACAATAGAAACAATGCCCTCTATATCCGGTTGCAACCAAATAGGACTGTTTCCCTGTCTTCGGTGCTATCTTAGGTGCCTTGCCTTGTCCATACCTACAACAGTATAATTCTATATACTTAAACATTGTTTATTCATAGAATTATCAACAGATGTGATTAATTATGTAATGGTGCAGATGTTTCCCCGAGTGCTCTATCATGAGGCAGGATCATTTAAATTTCAAATAGGGGGGCATACAACCCGGTTCTGCTGGCAACCTGTATCTTGCACTTTAGCCATCCTATGAGGAATAGTAGTTGCTGCAGAGGTGGGCACAGGTACCACTGCCCTAATCCATGGGACACAACAAATGACCCAATTAGAAGCAGCAATACACCAAAACTTAAAGATATTAAAAAACCACCATCACAGCTTTACAAGAATCTTTAACCTCTCTCTCTGAAGTTGTTTTACAGAACAGGCGAGGGTTCGACCTCCTCTTCATGAGAGAAGGGGCCTTTGTCCTGCATTGAGGGAAGAATGTTGTTATTATGCCTACCATACTGGAGTTGTAAAAGAATCTATGATTAAATTGAGAAGAAGCATTGAAGAGCATCAACAAGAGAGAGAGGCCCAAAAAGGGTTGTTTGAGTCTTGGTTCACAGAGTCCCCCTGGTTAACTACGCTTTTATCAGCCCTGGCCGGTCCCTTAATAATCCTCACATTATTGCTAACTGTAGGACCCTGTTTGCTCAACCGTGTGATTTCCTTTCTCCAAGCTCAAATTGGACAAGTTAAACTTATGGTAATCAGAATCAATATACCACACTAGCAGACATAAAATGTGACATCCCCAATGATCACTATTATGATTTAATGTAACCAAAAGAAAGTGGGGAATGAAAGGTAAATAAAATAGGTAATTGTCACTTCCAGTTTTACGGTATGCTTAACAAAACACTGTTGATATCTTGAGAACTGTTTGCTAAACTTGTTCCCTGAATGTGCTGTACCAACTGCAAAACTGCAGAATGTACTCCCTCACCCATTTGCACGCAAACTACCCACTCGCCCTGACCCATCAATAATCTTCCCTCCCTGCCCTCTCCAAGGAAAGTATATAAGCTCTGCTTAAGCTGTTCTCAGGGCTCTCTCCTCTATTCAAGGGAGCTCTGAGCCCAGCATGCTGGACCCCCATAAACTATTGGCTGTTGCATTAGACAGTCCCTGGTAGTCTCTTCCTCCGATGCTCGCCTGACATTTACATTGGTAAAATAATAAGTGTGACCATTGCTTCTGTGTCCAAATGTACAAATTAATATTGGGGGTACAAATAGGTGTACCCTGTGATATGAATATAGAGATAATGCATGAATAGGCAATACTGTGAATAAATAATAAAATGGGTTCCAAATTTAATAATGGATTCAATTGAGATCTGAAAATATACAGGAAATCTTATATTGATACACATACATTCATTCCAACCAGTTATACATCTAAACGTTATATTAGGATTATGGTTTGTCATGAAAAGTGTGAGGTTTTGCTTCAAAACTGATTATGAAAGTTGAAAATAATGTGTTTGGAAAGAAGTCTCATGAAAAGACCAGACAAGAAACCTGGAGGAATCCATGTGTTCTGAAGCAGGAAGTTATTGAAAGTGAAACAAATGCCTATAAGTTTGCTAATTTGTGGATGAAATATATATCCTATGATGTGCATAAATTGAAGAAATAATAATGTACCAGTGTTGAATAAAAATGAACGTCCAAATACACATCATGTCCCATAGTAATCTACTTGCATTGATGTTAAACTGGGTCAGTTACTGTACAAATATTAGTATTTGTATGCAACATTAACTGAAGTTAGTTTTCAGTACTGGAAACAAATATGTATTTCATGTGGATGAATATTTCTGAGAATAATCTTGTGAATACTTGATTATAAATCCATATACAATGAACATGAATGAATTTAGGGAGTGTATATAAGACACATATATTTCATATTTTGAAAAATCTGGAGAATATATATATATATATAATATATATATATATATATATATATATATACAAAAAAACACACTCAGAGACATTAAATTACCAATATATAGCCAATCGAAATTTATCATGAAATATATATCATCAACAGATGCAAAAATATTTCTTTTACTGAACATGGATTTATGTTTAATGTTGTTCAACTAGGAAGCTCACCCATAGGTTGAATTTTAAGATCCAACAGGGTTTAGGAGGAGTGATTTCTTCTCATAATTTGTATCTGCCAAGTCAGCCACCTCTCAAGAATGTACATGTGATACCAGGTAGGATTCTATATGTGCATATAAAATTACATGTTCTGAATAGGCTACAGAGAAAGGGAGACAGGAATTTATATATTTATTAACTTTAAAAACACAAGGAGAACTATTTCAATTAAAAATTAACTAGATTTATAACACCTACCCTTCATAATGCAAATGGCAAGTCCAACTATACATCATGCCTTTTTTGAACTGCTTGTATTTCTATTCTGTTTGGGTTAGTTTTCTCCATCATATTAGGATTAGCAGTCAGAGTCTAGTAGTTTATGAGTTACTGTCAGGGATTAAGTATTTTGAATGGAAAATTGGAAAATGAATCTAATGTGTATGCATATATGTGCTACACAAAAATCTTCCCACTCTCATCCACAACAATGCCTTGACATTAACTTCGTCCCAAGTAAGACACAATTAGAGGAGAAAAGTTAGAAAATCTGTGAATGCATATGTGGAATGGAATATACTCAGGAGTTCACAACCTTGGAAGTGGTAGAGCAGTTTCCAAAAGTAAGGCACATGGTAAACACTCCACAAACATGGAGCTCTGCTGGCCTAAAGACTTCTTGATAAACTACCTCTGAGGTTGGGCACTTGAAATATATGTTGTTGTCAGTAGCTTTAGCTTACTTTCTAGTGAGACCATCAAAGCTGGGTCTGCATCTATGTGACCTGGAGGACATTGTTTCTAATTTTCCAATGAACATGAGGCAGCAGTGCGAATACTCTCTTTGTAGTTAAACTATGGCCACTGGGAGCTAAGTGACTCACCGTGTGAACTGTGAAGCCATTTGGTCCTCCTCCACTTTTCGTGGTGGTTCTTGCTGCTGCACTGGGACTTTGGTATTTTCTTCATGAAATACAAGGAGATCAACTGGGACACAGTGCTGGAGGGAGTTCTGTCACATGTGGAGCTCACGGTCTGCATGTGAATGCACCAACCAGGATTTTATCCCACATGGGTTGCCCCTTTGTCCATAGCAACCTGATTCTGAACATTGCCTTGAAATCTCCCTATATAAAAAGATGCCTTTACATGGAAGGTTCTCCTGGCTGTACCATGTCAGTCACAAGCCATTTGGAAGCAAATGGCAGATCCACATAGCCCCACCACACATATTTTATCACACACCTTCACACCACTGCTCTAGGCCCACTAATTTGCAGGTTCCAACTTACTGGCATCTCTGTTCTACACAATATTCATGAAACCCAGTCAGTCAAGGCACTGTCTGATACACTCATGATCAGCAATAGGACATCCAAAGATTCTCCAGTGCCACCTGGTAATGGGAATTTCAAAAATTTCATGGTGTTTATCTAGCCATTTTTCGAGGATGAAGTTGGAGGAACGTTGGGTTTCAAAAACCATTCAATGTTGAGGAAGCTCATTTCAATGAAACTCTGGAGAACTCTCATAGGCAAGGCCTCCCAAAGAGTGGACAAAAGGTCACATGAAGCCAGTCCAATTGAAGTCTACAATGTGAGGTACATGTGTGTTTTAACTCTCAACTATGGCTGCCAAGACTTTAAGAAGAAAATGATGGATTATCTTGGCTGAGATTCCCAGTGCTCTGTGGCCTTGATCTAAGTTTATAAGGGCTACTTTCATGCGTGGCCTCCTAAAATCCCAACAAAACTCATGGCAATTCTTCTCTGAGGTCAGTTCCAGAACTCAGTCTCTATGTGGATTCACACCAGAGTTCAAGCCCAGGTAGACCCAGTGATTTCTTCCAATCGCCACACAAATGACCAAAATTTAAACGAAAACACTCCCATATGGCTCTCATCTTTTCCACATAGACACTCATCATAACCTCTAGCTGGAGGTTTCTATGAGGGGCGCTGGACAAGACAGTGTCCAAAATAAGCTCCCTTGCCCGTCATTTGCCTAAAGTCAGGGTGGCCTGGAAACCCTTCCTGTGAACCAGGAGTGATCAAATAGGCCTACCATTATTACTGTTCCACTTCTCCAATTTGAGGCCTACTGACTGTGGGGTTTAGATTCTTCATGTGGATTGGGGTCATGAGAAAACCCAAGCACCAATGGGCTAGACTCTGAAGGGCTTTGAAGAACTCATTTGACCCAAAGATTCCTATTCTCACCTTATGGAGGTCAGGAAACTTACAGAGGAAGGCGAGAGACTTCATCCATAATGAATGCTCTTTTGGCCATTTTGGTTTTGGATGCACACATGGCATCTTTCTTTAGATCCATCAGGTGCTGAGAATCTAAGCCACAGCCTCACACAGGGCCAACAGGCTGATTCAGACACATCCCTTTCAAAATCAATTACTCAAAGAGGGACAGGTGATGCCCATTCATTTGCATTAGAGAACTGTTTTATTCAGGCTTCACAACGGGGTGGCCTTGGCAAAGACCTTCCTGACATTTAGTGCTATAGAACAATAGGTAAGCAAAAGTCCCAAAGCAGGGTTTCTCCACTGAGACTTTTCCTGGTAACACTGATATCTGAGTTTTCTGAGATTCTCGCCATTCCCTTCAGCTATCCAGTACATGGCCAAGTCACAGAGCTTGGAGGTGGTACCTATCTTGGTCACAAAATCATGAGCCTATTCTGGAGAGTGGCCAGAATTCAGGAAGAAAACAGGAACTTAGGAAGATTGCAGGTCTTGCCCACAAATAAGGCAATCCACTGTCCTTTTATAAATTGGGCAGCGTGAATGTTGGGAAGCTTTCTCCTAGACAGGACACATCCATTGTTGCATTTTCTTTTGTAATGTCTACACCCACGGACAAAGTGGGATACACAGACATAGAAACACTTGCCTTTTCAAATGACTTAATAGAAACAGTCCACTCCAAAACAAACAAACCAACTTTCCTACGTATTCTCAGAACATGAGACAAAACCACAAACCCACACTCATTCCCACAAATGCACCTCCTTCCCCCAAGAAGGTCTGTTACTAACCGGAGTGTCCTCTGCCTGGTGAGCCATTCTTTGTTCACCCGAAATGGCCTGTCTGTTCTCAAATCTGGACTCCTTGGCCCACTCTGTGAAGTTGTCAGGAGCCAGCTTTGAGCCGCCACTACCTGCTTTCTCAGGAAAGACACCTCTTCAGATTTTTTCTGGCATTTGGCCATCTTCACATCTGTAGGTACCAAGAAAGACTGACTCTTTCCATGATAAATCCAAACAAGTGAGATCTCTGTGACTGTTACTGGGCCTGGCCCTGGGTGCCTGGTTTCCGGGATCCCAAGTTCAGAGAGTTCCATCCCAAAGAAGTGAGGTAGGTCACTTCCTTCATGAACTGAATGAGCTCACAGCCTTGGCAAACACTTTGTCCTAACAGTTTCTTCCTAGGGTCCCATGAGATGGAGGCTGCCCCTACTTCCTGTGACACTTTCACAAGTTAGAATGATATATCAACCATAGGTACTCGGGGAGAGATCTCCACACAGGGTTGGTTTGGTCCATTTTGTCTACATTAAAATGTGAGAGGCTTATTCAGACACATCTCTTCATCCTGACCAGGTTGTTTGCCATGGAAAATGACTTTTGCTCTCTCAGGTCCTTCATAGCATTCTATATCTTCTTCAGGGATAATTTCTGCATGGATCTTTGAGATTCTCAGCAGGTGGAAGATCCCCTATATTCCTGTATTGTAAGACCAACTCTATCCCTGCACTGCTGTAAAGTTAGATTGAGGGAACAGTGTATGGTTAGTGTTAATATCATGTTCTATTTGGGTTAGGAATCATTCTGCTGGATGAATAATGGTATTGGGAACCTGAGATATTTACAAGAATATATAGGTGAAATATAAGTATGGAAACAGAAATCTAGGGAAGACGTGAAGCCAAGTAGGACATTGGGCCCTTGAGTAGCATACTTTGCTTTGAATTATATTCTGCACAGATGTCTCAGATAAATCGATATACAATGAAATAGGATCTTATACACTGGATGATTGAATAACATACAGAATATCCAATAAAAAAGGGATAGTCTGTAGGATTAGCAAGATAGTCAGTAGATTTAGAAAGAAGAGTTAGTATAGCATTTGTACCAAAAGTTCTTTACAAATAAGGTTTCGGGTAGAGAGTGAATGTAAATGTCAGCACAATGACGAATTGGGGAAAATATGTAGGAAAGCAGATATAAATAGAGACATTAGGAAGTCAGTAAAAGTATAAAGTGTGTAATTTGTTTAGACATTTTCAACGGTTTGAGTCTGAATATATAATCTTAGGCAGAAACTAATATGTTGTCACAAATTGGATTGACTTTTGAGAGCATTAGGTAACCAGGACATGGATGTTTTTATTAATCCATGCTCACTTTTTATTTAGGCTTTGGTAAAATCATAAGTGTGACCTTTGCATTTTGTGTCCAGAATATTATTGTGATAAAATGTATATGTAGATCAGGTGACATGAGTATTCCTTCCACCATTTCTGGGAGCACTATTTTGAAGAAATATAAATTAGTATTGGGGGTACAAAGGGGTATACCCTGTGTCATAGAATATATTGATAATGCATCAATTGACCATCATGTGAATAAATAATATAACTGGTTCCACTTTAAATAATGGATTGAATTGATATCTGAAAATATAAAAGAAATCTCACATTGATATACAATCATTCACTGCAACCAGTTATACATCTAATGGTAATATTATGGTTGTGGTTTATCCTGAAAGGTGTGTGAGTTTTGTTTCAAAAGTGATTATGGAAATCAAAAATAATGTGTTTGGAAAGAAGTCTCATGAAAAGAATAGTCAAGAAACCTGTAAGAATACATGTGTTCTCAAGCAGGAAGTGATTGAACATTATATATCATACTATATATAATGTGCATAAACTGCAGAAATAGTAATGTACCGGTGATGAATAAAAATGAACATCAAAATACACATCATGTCCCATAGGAATCTACTTGCATTGATGTTAATCTGGGTCAGTTACTGTAGAAATATTAGGATTTTTATGCACCATTCACTGAAGTTACTTTTCAGTACTAGGAAAAAAGTATGTATTTAAGTTGGATGAATATTTCTGAGAACAATCTTGTGAAAATTTGATTATAAATCCACATAAATCACAAAAAATTATGAACACAAAAGTCACATGGACATTAAAATGTAGCAATATATATGCCAATTTAAATCCATCTTGAAATATATATCATCCACTGATCCAAAACTATTTATTTAATGAACTTGAATTTATGTATAATGTTGTTCAGCTAGGAAGCTCCCCCATAGATTGAATTTTCTGTTCCAACAGTGTTTAGGAGGAGTGATCTCCTAAATGTGTATGCAAATATGTGCTACACAAAAATCTTCCCACTCTCATCCAGAACAATGCCTTGATATTACCTTCACCCCAAGTAAAACACAGTTGGAGGACAAGAGTTAGAAAATCTGTGAATACATATCTGGAATGTAAAATGGTCAGGAGTTCACAACCTTGCAGGTTGTAGAGGAGTTTCCAAAAGTAAAGGACAGGCTTGATAGACCCAACCTGATCTTTTATTAGAATTGGGAGCCATCTTGCCAGAAAGCCGTGAAAAGATAATTTGGGCTTTACTATAAATTACTGCAAATTCTGAACCTGCTTGGAATGCGTGCCCGTGCCTTGAACTCATCCATGCCTGGCTCTCTGACCAGATAACAGTGCTCTCTGAAACATTAGTGACACCTAATAAATATTGGCCTTCCCAGGCCAGACAACGACCCTCTCTGAGTCTCTAATGGTCCTCATAATTTCTGATGTTGGGGCCAGCAAAAAAAATGTAAACTACCATTAGTGTGATGCTTTCAAAGTTCTGTTATCTGTAACCCCCTTTTTGTGTAACTTTCTGGGCTATATAGCTGGGCTGTAGGAAAGGTGGTGTTGCTGTCTTGTTCCCGCCATTTTTGGAGGGAGAGGCAGCCTGGCCGGTTTTAATAATAAGCTTGCCTTAATTTGATTTTAATTGGAGTCAGTGGTCTTTTCTTGCATCCTAGTCCAACATTTTGGAGTTCCCCAGTGAGATGACCCTGCCCGACCAGATCACAAGGCCAGACTGCTGAAAATTCTGAAGCTGGCCTTCCCTCCAGGGCTACGGGCTGGGGAGCCACTCTAGGGGGTGCACAACTTGAGATGTTCCAAGGCCTTGGAGTGAGCCGTCGGTCTGGGGAGCACTGCAGTGAACCACTGCACTGAAACTATTAGCAAGCACCTGGTGGAGGAGGCCTCCATAGGTTAGTGGCACCTTGATAACATCTTATATCTGGTTAAGGGAGATCTCTTCTAATGACAGAGAGGTGGCCTGGGGAGGCTCACATACACTCCTGTCCAGGACAGTAATGAGAATCGTTCTGTCCTCTGTTCCGTTCTGTAGGGAATTCCTTTCAAGGTTAGAGAGGTGCCGAGGGACACGCACGTGCTCCTACCCCAGAGCTTTAGCAAGACGTTGAATTGCTCCTCTGTTTTTCTGTTTTGGCACCGGGATTCTGTTTTTTTTGTGTGTGTGTGTGTGTGTGTGTGTGTGTGTGTGTGTGTTTTGTTCTGTATTCTATATGTTTTTTTGTTTTTGTGCATTTTGTTTTGTGATTTCTGTGATAAAATCTTAAGGATATTGAACGTGAAAATGGGTAACAAAGCAAGTAAGCCTGACACCCCTTTGGACTGTGTTTTAAGGAACTGTGATGAACTTTACCACCATTTGTTAAGCAGAATGAGAGAAGCCCCTAGCTGGCTGCCTGGAGCACACCCAGTGCAGATGGCAATGCCTGCTGGGGAATGAAGAACTGAGTATCTCCCAGCATCTGCCAAAGCCCTGTTTATTCAGGGAATTCCCTCCTTCGTTCCCTGCACTGTAAGGATAATGCCGCCTCTGTCTTCTTAAAAAAAGAGAAAAACAAAAAGGGGACACTAAATGCAGTAAAGTCACCATGGAGACACTTTATTTTACATTTCAGGTTGCTCCTCTGTGAAAACATTTGGTCCCCTTGTGGGGACATCTGTGGTGCCACTGGGGAAGCAGATTTTTCTCTTATTTGCTCTGTTTTAAAGGGTTCTGTCTGTCAGCCATTGTCTGGAGTTCATTTCTGCCTGTCTTGTGCCTTTTTTCTGGCCCTTTAAGACATGTGCAATAATGTGTTAATATTATAAATTGTTTCTTGGAAATGATCTTAGCTGAATTTGTGTCTAAATGATGATGTTTCATTGTACCAATCTGGTATCTGAATGGGTTTTTGAAGCATTTCACAATCTTGCAGTTAAAAGTCGGGTTTAGGTAATTGTTTAGTTTATGGTTTCAGATAATTCATGCCAGAGAACATAAATACTTAGGATGGAAAACTAAAGAACTCTACTTCCAAGTTGGCAAGTAACTTCCCAATCATTCAGACTTTTTTTCACCAATTTTAAATTAGGTAGCCTGGGAAAATGTCACTGTGTGTACCAGTGCATTAATTTGGACAAGGATACTAAATCATAGTATGATATCTGTTGACAAAACATCTTGTGAAGATATAAAATTTTGTGAATTGTATCTTAAACTTGTATCATAATTTTCAACATCCTAACCTGAAAATAATGGTTAAAATACCTTAGGCCTAAGGTTTCTGCTCAGAATAGCCATTTTTTCCTGCTTCTTCCAGACCTCAGCCAGGGATTATTTTGAAATGCAAATGAAAGAAGCCTGTAAGCTTAGTAGGAGACTTATTTGAGGCCTAAGGAAAAAAAAGTAAAATGTATGGTATTTACTTATTACTGGCCAGTCATTTTTTCTAGGACTCATATTTTTTTTCTTAGATTCTTTATTTATTTTTTGAGCTCATGATTTTGCTCCTACAGACCTAGGTTAATGTTTTTCTGATCAGTAATATCTTTGACCAACTGTGGAATTTTTAAATCATTGCAGTGGAGATTTCACCTGTGAAAAGCTACAAGGCCTTCACTTTTATTATGTGTGCACAATTTGTTATGTGTTGTATGTCTATATATGTATACATATGTCCGTATATCATATATATGATACACAAATTAACATATATAAGGAGCACTCATATTACAAAGCACTCATAAAAACAATTTTAAAAAGTGGATCCAAAGATCTTTAATTCACGTGATTTAAATGTTTCAATTTAAATTGGGTAAACTGATAAATATAAATTTCTTTAAATTTAAGCTTACAAGTTTTTCTAGGTGTTCAAAAATCTAATAAAGTATTAATGTCTACAAAAGGTCTAATATGCCTATGTTCCAGGACTTTTCTTTCAATCAAAAAAATGGCTTACACTGTTCAAAACATTTGTCTAATATTTTGATAAATAAGTAAAGTAAATTTGATATGGGATTACTCATTCATGAGTACTTTTGTTTGATATCTGATTGATATACTAGGGTCTGTATAAGTTTGTACTAAAGTCTGTATAAGATTGTAAAAATCAGTCATGTGTTAAAGAGACAAAAATTTCTTAAACATAAGTTTACCCATAACATTTAGTTTATTAAGATTTAAATTTTCTAGAGCAGGCAACCATAAAAATTAAACAACTGTTTAATTAAGAACTGTTATTTTAGAGCACTGTACTGCCATTTCTTTAAAAGCTAAACTTGGTTAATGTAGAAACATCAATGTAATTGTGATGCTATTAATGTGCTCATATCTTCCAGTTATAAAACTCTATAAGGTAGAAACTTTAAAAGAGCATTATATCAAGCAGGTGTTCTGAAGTTGTATGGTAAATAAAATATATATCGGGGATTTATTTACCTGTTATCAATAATATATGTAAAGTTTTATGTTACTTTTTACATTGTGGAACAATTTAAATGTATTTTTAAGTTAATGAGACCCTAATCTATGTAAAGGTTAAAATCTTTCAGCCGTACTTTAATTCATGTTTTAAATGTGATATCATATGGTGTGAGCTAATGTTCATGTGACCTCAAAAAATTTATGTAAACTTTGTAAAATGATATTTAAAAAACAAAGATCAGCTTTAGAACTAAAGCATTTAAGGTTTATAAGGAGCCCTGCTTACCTGAGATAAGACTCTGTGTCCCATCTTACTACATGTGAGAATGACTACGAAAGCAGTAGGTCAGATTTTATTTCATTTAAAGTTATGTTCAATTTTTTTTTTCTGTCAAGATTACTAGGATCTCAAAAAGATGATATAATATATAACTCACCCAAAAAATTCAGGGTAGCTATTACATGAACTAAGTATTTTTACTCTTGTTAAAAAAATTTTATTTTTTAATTTCCTTATAAGTGATCTAAAGATTTCCTGTTGGTGTTTTACAGAAGTGTTGCTTTAAGAACACAACATGGGTTAATTTAAGATAATAAGTCATCAACTACAAGACAGACAGAATAATAAGATCCCAATTAATAATATATAAATAATTATAAACTTATAGACATTAAAGCACAGTACTCTTAATATATGGCTGTTAAAATTCATTTGCTGGTTGTTTCAGATTAGGATTGAAAATTAAAGTTAAATAAAAAGGTCCAAAAAAAACGATATTTGACTCTTGCCCTCTGAGTCAGTCTGAATCCAGGGAACAAGGGATTTCTCTATGAGCTTTGCAACTCTGGGCCACATAACCTCCCGATCAGAGAGATTAATGAGACCACTGGAGAACAGAAAGCCAATCAGTGCATTTGCTACAAAGAGGTGAGTCATCAGGAAAGGGAGACATCCCTGATGCTTCTGAGGGAAGCCACATGGTCAAGCAAGACCTGGACCCACATAGCTCAAATTGCACTAGCAGAACTGAGAAGCTGCTCTCAAGTATCCCAAAAAATGACTCCCATAAAAGCTCAGCTGACTGCTAACAATAGATAGAAACAAAAGTCAGTTTGACTGCTTCATCTTAAACACTTAGCAAAGACAGTTAAAACCAAAATACAGCCAATCCTGGGCATTTTAAATAATAATAATAATAATAATAATAATAATAATAATAATAATAATAATAATATTTTAAGGTATACACTTTATGTTAGCCTCCCAAAATAAGTAAAACTGTTGGCTACAAAGAAGGATTCTCAGAGAGGAATGCCTGATAACTATAAAAATAGACTATCAAGAGGAGCTTCCAGAGGCAGAAGTTTTTAGTTTAAGGCCTACAGATATTCCTAACCTACACAGGTAGGCTTGGTGTTTGCTAGTACAATTATCCAGCCCTGAGTAACAGAATTAAATGTTTCTCTATTAAACACAGAGGTCATACTAGTGAAAGGATTCTGCAAAATCAGATGACATTAAATTATTAAACTGTATATTATGGGGAGGGACAACTGTATCACTAAAAGTTAAATATTAAGTTCACAGTCCTGATAATTGGGGATATTAAAGACTGGTGAGGGTACTTCATACAGTGACATGATAAAGCTACTGCAACATTTATTCAATACTCATGTTTTTTGTTTCTCTCATAGAAGAACCCATCCCCAGATGACGTTACAACCTGTTCTTCCTCAACAAGACTTCAAAAAGAACTGACTTCAAAAAGGCAACTCATGTCCCTCACGCCATGCACACTCATGTCACCCTTTCTCAGCTGAGAAAAAGCCAAAATGAGAGACGACTCTCTACTTACACCAATGGAGCCAAAAATAAATAGACTATGAATATAAGTAATTAATTAAGTCAGGTAATATCAGGGAGACTGGTTTTCGGTGAGTTCTAAAAATTTGGTGACTGTTAACTGAGGGATTAAAATTTCCTCAGTGCTTTTCCACTAACCTATCAAGGATTACAAAGGGACACATAAGAAAAGGGGGGAATGATACACCCAACCTTACCTTTTATTAAAATTGGGAGCCATATTGCAACAAAGCCATGAAAAAATCATTTTGGCTTTAATGTAAATTACTGCAAATTCTGAACCTGCTTGGAATGACTGCCCGTGCCTTGAACTCACCCGTGCATGGCTCTCTGACCAGATAGCAGCCCTCTCTGAAACTTTGTCACACCTCATAAATATTGGCCTTTTGTGGCCAGACAATGACCCTCTCTGAGGCTCTAATGGTCCTCATAAATTTTGATGTTGGGGCTAGCAAAAAAAAAAATGTAAACTCCCATTAGTGTGATGCTTGTCAGAGTTCTATTATCTGTTACCCCATTTTTGTGTAACTTTCTGGGCTACAAACCTGGGCTGTAGTAAAGGTGGGGTTGCTCTTTGTTCTCGCAATTTTGGGAGGGAGTGGCAGCCCAGCCAGTGGAAATAATAAGCTTACTTTAATTTGATTTTAATTGGAGTCAGTGTTCTTTTCTTACATCCTGGTCTAAGAGGTAAACACTCCACAAACATAGAGCTCTGCTGGCCTAAAGACTTCTTGAGAAACTGCCTCTACTTTAAATATATTTTGTTGTCAGAAGGTTTAGCTTCTTTTCTAGTGAGACCATGAAAGCTGGGTCTGCATCTATGTGAATGGAGAGCATGGTTTCTTATTTTCCAATGAACATGAGGCAGCAGTGCTGAATTATCTCTTGGTAGGTAAACTGTGGCCATTGGGGGCTAAGTGTCTCCCTGTGTGGACTGTGAAGCCATTTGATCATCCTCCATTTTTGTGGTGTTTCTTGGTGCTGCACTGGGAGTTTGGTATTTGCTTCACGAAATACAAGGAGTTCAACTGCGACACAGTGCTGGAGGGAGTTCTGTCATGTGTGGTGGGTCAGAAACTGCAGAAGAATGCACCAACCAGGCTTCTATTTCACATAGCTTTTTCCTTGACCATACCCACCTGATTCTGAACATTGCCTTGAAACCTCTCCATATAATAAGATGCCTTAACATGTAAGGTTCTGCTGGATGCACCATGGCAGCCAAAAGGCATTTGGAAGTCAATTGGAAATCCACACGGCCCCACCTCAGATATTTTATCACACACCTGCACACCACTGCTCTGGGCCCACTATTCAGCAGTGCAAATTACTGGCATCTCTGTTCTTCACCATTTTCATGAAACCCAGTCAATCAAGGCACTGTCTGGTACACTCATGATCAGCAACAGGAGATCCAAAGGTTCTCCAGTGCCACGTGGTCATGGGAGTTTTAAAAATTTCAGGGTGTTTATCTAGCCACTTTTCAAGGATGAAGTTGGAGAAACTGTGGGTTTCAATTCATTCAGGAACCATTTAATGTTGAGGAACCTCATTTCAATGAATGCTCTGGAGAACTCTCAAAGGCAAGGCTTCCCAAAGAGTAGCCAAACGGTCACATGAAGCCCAGCCCATTGAGGTCTACAATGTGAGGTCCATGTGTGTTTTGACTCTCAACTATGCCTGTCAAGTCTTTCATAATAAAATCATGTGATATCCTGGCTGAGATTCCCAGTGATCAGTCGAAAGCCACCCTTGGCCTAGATTTCAGTTTCCAAGGGCGACTCTCATGCGTGGCATTCTAAAATCGCAACACAATTCATGACAATACTTCTCTGAGGTCAGTTTCAGAACTCAGTCTCTAAGGGGAATCATACCAAAGTTCCAGCCCTGGTGGATCCAGTCATTTCTTCCAACTGCTACACAAATGAACACAATTAAAACCAAAACACTCCCACATGGTCCTCACCTTCTTCCATATAGACACTCATTATAACCTCTGGCTGGAGGTTTCCATGAGGGGTGCAGCACAAGACGGTATCCAAAACAAGCTCCCTTGTCCCTTATTTGCTTAAAGTCAGCTAGGCCTGGACAACATTCCTGTGAACCAGGAGTGATAAAATAAGCCTGGGCTTAATACTGCTCTGCTTCTCCAATTTGAGGCCTACTGACTGTCAGGTATAGATTCTTTATGTGATTTGGAATAATGAAAAAACCCAAGCTCATATGGGCTAGCCTCTCCAGGGCTTTGAAGAACTCATTTGACTCAAAGGATCCATATTCTCCCTTGATGGAGATCAGAAACCTATCAGAGTAAGGCAAGATACTCCATACACAGTGACTGATCTTTTTGCCATTTTGGTTTTGAAAGCACACATGGAATCTTTCTTTAGTTCCAACAGGTGCTGAGAATCTAAGCCACTGCCTCACACAGGGCCAAGTGGCTGATTCAGACACATCCCTTTCCAAAGCAATTAAGCAAAGATACACAGGTGATGACCATTCATTTCCATTTGAAAACTGTTTTCTTAAGGCTTCACAAATTGGTGGACTGAGGCAAAGACCTTCCTGACACTCAGAGCAACAGAAAAATAGGTAAGCAAAAGGCCCAAAGCAGGGTTTCTCTACTGAGACTTTCTTTGTCACACTGTTATCTGAGTTTTCTGAGATGCTTGCTATTCCCTTCAGCTATCCAGTACATGGACATGTCACAGAGCTTGGAGGTGGTACATATCTTGGACAGAAAACCATGAGCCTACTCTGGAGAGTGGCCAGAATTCAGGAAGAAAACAGGAACTTCAGAAGATATTGGGTGTTGCCCGTCCCTAAAGCAACCTGCAGTCCACTCATAAATTGGACAGGATGAATGTTGGCAAACTTTCTACTAGACAGGACACATCCATTGATGCATTATCTTTTATAATGTCTACAACCACGGACACAGTGGGATACACAGGCATACCAACAATCGCCTTGTCAAATGACTTACTATAAACAGTCCACTCCAAAACAAACAAACCGCCTTTCTTACCTTTTCTCAGAACATGAGACTAAACCACAAAATCACAACCACACGCACAACGACACCTCCTTTATTCAAGTAGGTCTGTGACTAATTGGAATGTACTCTGACTGATGGGCCATACTATGTTTCCTTGAAATGGCCTGTCCTTCTCAGATCGGGTCTCCTTGGCCAACACTGTGAAGTTTTCAGGAGCCAGTGGTGAGCCACTACCTGCTTTCTCAGGAAATTCCCCTTTTCAGAGCTCTCCTGGCATTTGGCAATCCTCACATCAGTAGGTACCAAGGAAGACTTACTCTGTCCTTGGTTATTCCAAACAACTGAGCCCACTGGGAAAGAAACTGGGACTGACTCTGGGTGCCTGGCTTCCTGGATCCCAAGTTCAGAGAGATCCGTCATCAAGGAAGAGAGGTAGGTCACTTCATTCAGGAACTGAATGAGGTTACTGCCGTGGCAACCACTTTGTCCTAACAATTGCTTTCAAGGGTCCCATGAGATGGAGGCTGCCCCTACTTCCTGTGACACTTTCACAAGTTAGATTGGTATATCAACCATTGGCACCTGGGAACAGCTCTCCACACAGGCCTGGTTTGGTCCATCTTCTCTACATTAAGAAGAGAGAAGCTGATTCAGACACAACCCTTCATCCTGACCAGGTTGTTTGCCATGGAGGATGACTTTTGGTCTCTTAGGTCCTCCATAGCTGCTTACAACTTCTCCAGGAATCATTTCTGCATGGACCTTTGAGTTTCTCAGCATGTGGAAGATCCCCTATATTCCTGTATTGTAAGACCAACTCTATCCCTGCTCTTCTGTAAAGTTAAATTGACTGAACAGTGTATGGTTAGGTTAACTAACAGGTTCGATTTGGATTAGGAATCTTTCTGCGCGATGAATAATGGTATTGGGAAACTGCGATATTTACAAGAATATATAGGTGAAATATAAGTATGAAAACAGAAATCTAGCTAAGATATGAAGCCCAAAAGGGCATTGGGCCCTTGATTGGGATACGTAGCTTTGAATTATGTTCTGCACTGATGTGTCAGGTAAATCGATATACAATGGCTTAGGTCCTTGTACCATGGATGATTAAATGTAGAAGAGAACTTCCAGTCAAAAGGGATAGTCGGTAGGATTCGGAAGATTCTCAGTAGGTTTAGAAAGAAGAGTGAGTATAGGATTTGGACCAAATGTTGTTTAGCAATAGGGTTTCCGGTAGACAGTGAATGTTAATGTCAGCACAAGTGAAGAGACTGTCACAATGATGAACTGGGGAAAATAGTTAGGAAAGCTGATATCAATAGAGACATTACGAAATCAGGCAAAGTATAAAGTGAGTGATAGGATTAGATATTTTCAACAGGGTTGAGTTTGAATATATAATCTAAGAAAGAAACAAATATGTAGTGACCAATAGGATTGACATTTGACAGCATTAGGCAACCTGGACATGGATGTTTAGTAATCCATGCTCACTTTTCATTTAGTCTTTGCTACAATCTTAAGTGTGACCTTTGCTTTTTTTGGCCAGAATATTACTGTGATAAAACGTACATGTAGATCAGGTGACATGACTCTTTCTTCCACCATTTCTGGCAGCAACATTTTCAAGACGTATAAATTAGTAATGGGGGTAAAAAGAGGTGTACCCTTGTCTGTGCATATAGAGATACTGCATGAATAGACCATACTGTGAATAAATAATATATCTGGTTCTGACTTTAAATAATGGATTGAAATTATATCTGAAAAAATACAGGAAATCTTATATTGACATACAAACATTCATTCCAACCAGTTATATATCTAATGGCCACATTAAGTTTATGGTTTATCATGAAGGGTGTGTGAATTTGCTTCAAAAGTGATTATGGAAATCGAAAATAATGTGTTTGGAAAGAAGTCTCATGAAAAGACCAGTCAAGAAACCTGGAGGAATACATGTTTCATGACGCAGGAAGTGATTGTGAAACAAATGCGTATAAATTTGTGAACTTGTGGATGAAGTATATATTTCCTATGATTTGTAAAAACTGAAGAAATAGTAATGTACCAGTGTTGAATGAAAATAAACGTCAGAATACACAACATGTCCCATACGAATCTACTTGATTGATGTTAATCTGGGTCAGTTACTGTACAAATATTAGGATTTGTAAGCACCATTTACTGAAGTTAGTTTTCAGAACTATGAAACAAATGTGTATTTCAGGTGGATGAATATTTCTGAGAATAATTTTGTGAAAAGTTTATTATAAATCCACATTTTTGAACATGGATGAACTTAGGGAGTGTATTTAAGAAACATATATTTCATATTTTAAAAATCAGGACAGTGTGTATATATATATATATATATATATATATATATATATATATATATATATATTTATATATATATATATATATATATTCATAATTATATATATGTGTATATACATATATATGTGTCTATATATATATACACACACACACACACACACACACACAAAACACACACACAGACATTTAAATGTAGTTATATATATGCCAATCGAAGTTCATCATAAAATATATAGCATCCACAGATGCGAAAATATTTATTTTACTGAACAAGGATTTATGTATAATGTTGTTCTACTAGAAAGCTCACCCATAGTTTGAATTTTCATTTCCAACAGCGTTTAGAGGAGTGATCTCTTCTCACAAGTTGTATCTGCCAAGTCAGTCACCTCACAAAAATGAACGTGTGATACCAGGTAGAATTCTATATAAGCATATAAAAATAAATGTGCTGAATAGGCTACAGAGAAAGGGAGAGGAATTTACATATTTGTTAACTTTAACAACACATAGAAAACTATTTCAATTAAAAATTGACTAGATTTATAACACCTACCCTTTATCATGCAAATGGCAAGTCCAACTATACCCCATGCCTCCTCTAAACTGCTTGTATTTCTATTATGTTTGGGTTGTTTTTCTCCATCATGTTTGGATTAGTAGACAGAGTATAGTAGGGTATGGGTTATTGTCAGGGATTCAGTATATTCAATGGAATATAGGAAAATGAATCCAATGTGTATAAAATATATGCTACACAATTATCTTCCCACTCTCATCCAGAACAATGCCTTTACATTACCTTCACCCGAAGTAAGACACAATTAGAGTAGAAGAGTTTGAAAATCCGTGAATGCATATCTGGGGTGGAAACAGTACTAAGAAACAAATAAGTATTTCAGGTGGATGAATATTTCTGAGAATAATCTTGTGAAAAGTTGATTATAAATCCACAACATAAATATGAATGAATTTAGGAAGTGTGTAATAAGACACATATTTCATGTTTTGAAAAATCTTGAGAGTGTATCTATATATATATACATATTTATATACACAAACAGAGAGAGACATTAAAAATTGCAATATATATGCCAAACGAAATTCACCATGAAATGTATATCATCCACAGATCCAAATATATTCATTTTACTGAACATTGATTTATGTATAATGTTGTTCAACTAGGAAGCTCACTCACATTTGAATTAAATGTTCAAGCAGCATTTAGGAGGAGTGATCTCTTCTTCCAATTTGTATCTGCCAAATCAGCCACCTCACAAGAATGTACGTGTGGTACCAGGTAGGATTCTATATGTGCATATAAAAATACGTGTGCTGAATAGGCTGCAGAGAAAGGGGGACAGGAATTCATTATTTGTTAACTTTAAAAACGCATGGAGAACTATTTCAACAAATAATTGACTAGATTTATAACTGCTACACTATACCATGCAAAAGGCAACTCCAACTATAAAACATACCTCCTCTAAACTGCCTGTATTTCTATTCTGTTTGTGTTATTTTTCTCCATCATATTAGGATTAGTAGTCAGAGTCTAATAGGGTATATGTTAGTTTCAGGGATTCAGTATTTCTAATGGAAAATAGGAAATTGAATCCAATGTGTATGCAAATATGTGCTACACAACATTCTTCCCACTTTCATCCAGAACAATGCCTTGACATTACATTCTCCTCAAGTAAGACACAATTAGAGGATAAGAGTTAGAAAATCTGTGAATATATATCTGGAATGGAGAATACTCAGGAGTTTACAACTTTGGAGGTGGTAGAGAAGATTCTAAAAGTAAGGAACAGGGTAAACATTCCACAAACATGCAGCTCTGCTGGCCTACATACTTTTTGAGAAACTGCCTCTAAGGGTGGGCACTTGAAATATTTGAAGTTCTGAGGAGATTTAGTTCATTTGTAGAGAGACCATCAAAGCTGGGTCTGCATCTATGTTACTTGGCGGACATGGTTTCTTATTATCCAATGAACATGAGGCAGCATTGCTGAATTCTCTCTTTGTAGGTAAACTATGGACACTGTGGTCTAAGTGTCTTTCAGTGTGGACTGTGAAGCCAATTGGTCATCCTCCACTTTTCGTGGTGTTTCTCACTGCTCCACTGGGAGTTTGGTATTTGCTTCAAGAAATACAAGGAGTTAAAATGGGACAGAGTGGTGGAGGGAGTTCTTTAAGGTGTGGTGAGTCAGGGTCTTCAGGAGAATGCACCAACCAAGGTTCTATCCCACGTAGATTGCCCCCTTGAGAATAGCAATATGATTCTGAACATTGCAGTGAACCCTCTCCATATAACAAGATGCCTTTACATATATGGGTCTGCTGGCTGCACCATGTCAGTCACAAGCCATTTGGAAGCCAATGGCTGATCCACATGGCCACAACACAGATGTTTTATCAGACAATTGCATACCACTGCTCTAGGCCAACTACTCACCAGGCTCCAACTTACTGGCATATCTGTTCTACACCATTTTCATGAAACAAAGTCAATCAAGGCAGTGTCTGGTATACTCAGGATAAGAAACAGGACATCCAAAGTTTTTTCAGTGCCAGCTGAACATGAAAATATCAAAAATTTCATGGTAATTGTCTAGCCATTTTTTACGGATGAAGTTTGCGGCTCTGAGGGCTTCAATTAATTCAGGAACCATTAAATGGTGAAGAAGCTAATTTCAATGAAAGCACTGGAGCACTCTCACAGGCATGGTTTCCCTAAGGGTGGCCAAAATGTCACATGAAGCCAGGCCCATTGAGATCTACAATGTGAGGTTCATGTGTGTTTTAAACTCAAATATGGCTGCCAAGTCTTTAAGAAAAATTGTATGTAATATCCGGGCTGAAATTCCCAGTGTTCTGTGGAAATCCAACCTGGGCCTAGATCTCAGGTTCCAAGGGCGACTCTCATGTGTGGCCTCCTAAAATCCCAACACAATTCATGGCAATACTTCTCTGAGGTCAGTTAAAGAACTCAGTCTCTAAGGGGAATCACACCAGAGTTCAAGCCCAGTGGAACAGTCATCTCTTCCAACCGCCACACAAATGACCACAATTAAAACCAAAACACTCCCACATGGTCCTCATCTTCTTCCATATAGACACTCCTTATAACGTCTGGCTGGAGTTTTCAATGAGGTCCACAGCCCAAGTCAGTGTCCAAATTAAGGTCCTGTTCCCCTCATTTGTCTAACATCAAGGTGGCCTGGACACACTTCCTGTAAACCAGGAGTGATCAAATAGGCCTGCCATTAATACTGCTCGGCTTTTTCAATTAGAGGCCTTCTGACTCTGTGGTTTAGATTCTTTATGTGAATTTGAGTCATGAGAAAACCCAAGCCCCTCTGCAGAGATTTGAAGAACTCATTTGGCCCAAAGGATTCCTATTCTCCCTTCATGGAATTCAGGATCCTAACAGAGGAAGGTAAAAGAATTCATTCACAATGAGTGAATATTTGCCATTTTGGTTTTGGATGGACACATGGGATCTTTCTTTTAATCCATCAGGTGCTAAGAATCTAAGCCACTGCCTCACACAGGGCCAAGAGGCTGATTCAGACACATCCTTTTCCAAAGCAATTAAGCAAAGAGCCACAGGTGATGCCCATTCATTTCCATTTGAAAACTGTTTTCTTCAGGGTTCACAAAGGTGTGGCCTGAGGCAAAGACCTTCCTGACACTCAGAGCAACAGAAAAATAGGTAAGCAAAAGGCCCAAAGCAGGGTTTCTCTACTGAGACTTTCTTTGTCACACTGATATCTGAGTTTTCTGAGATGCTTGCTATTCCCTTCAGCTATCCATTATATGGCAATGTCACAGAGCTTGGAGGTGGTACATATCTTGGACAGAAAACCATGAGCCTGCTCTGAAGAGTGGCCAGAATTCAGGAAAAAAACAGGAACTCCGGAAGATAGTAGGTGTTGCCCGTCCCTAAAGCAACCTGCAGTCCACTCATAAATTGGGCAGGATGAATGTTGGCAAGCTTTCTACTAGACAGGACACATCCATTGATGCATTATCTTTTATAATGTCTACAACCACGGACACAGTGGGATACACAGGCATACAAACAATCGCCTTGTCAAATGACTTACTATAAACAGTCCACTCCAAAACAAACAAACCGCCTTTCTTACCTATTCTCAGAACATGAGACTAAACCACAAAATCACAACCACACCCACAACGACACCTCCTTTATTCAAGTAGGTCTGTGACTAATTGGAATGTACTCTGACTGATGGGCCATACTATGTTTCCTTGAAATGGCCTGTCCTTCTCAGATCGGGTCTCCTTGGCCAACACTGTGAAGTTTTCAGGAGCCAGTGGTGAGCCACTACCTGCTTTCTCAGGAAATTCCCCTTTTCAGAGCTCTGCTGGCATTTGGCAATCCTCACATCAGTAGGTACCAAGAAGACTTACTCTGTCCTTGGTTATTCCAAACAACTGAGCCCACTGGGAAAGAAACTGGGACTGACTCTGGGTGCCTGGCTTCCTGGATCCCAAGTTCAGAGAGATCCGTCATCAAGGAAGAGAGGTAGGTCACTTCATTCAGGAACTGAATGAGGTTACTGCCGTGGCAACCACTTTGTCCTAACAATTGCTTTCAAGGGTCCCATGAGATGGAGGCTGCCCCTACTTCCTGTGACACTTTCACAAGTTAGATTGGTATATCAACCATTGGCACCTGGGAACAGCTCTCCACACAGGCCTGGTTTGGTCCATCTTCTCTACATTAAGAAGAGAGAAGCTGATTCAGACACAACCCTTCATCCTGACCAGGTTGTTTGCCATGGAGGATGACTTTTGGTCTCTTAGGTCCTCCATAGCTGCTTACAACTTCTCCAGGAATCATTTCTGCATGGACCTTTGAGTTTCTCAGCATGTGGAAGATCCCCTATATTCCTGTATTGTAAGACCAACTCTATCCCTGCTCTTCTGTAAAGTTAAATTGACTGAACAGTGTATGGTTAGGTTAACTAACAGGTTCGATTTGGATTAGGAATCTTTCTGCGCGATGAATAATGGTATTGGGAAACTGCGATATTTACAAGAATATATAGGTGAAATATAAGTATGAAAACAGAAATCTAGCTAAGATATGAAGCCCAAAAGGGCATTGGGCCCTTGATTGGGATACGTAGCTTTGAATTATGTTCTGCACTGATGTGTCAGGTAAATCGATATACAATGGCTTAGGTCCTTGTACCATGGATGATTAAATGTAGAAGAGAACTTCCAGTCAAAAGGTGTAGTCGGTAGGATTCGGAAGATTCTCAGTAGGTTTAGAAAGAAGAGTGAGTATAGGATTTGGACCAAATGTTGTTTAGCAATAGGGTTTCCGGTAGACAGTGAATGTTAATGTCAGCACAAGTGAAGAGACTGTCACAATGATGAACTGGGGAAAATAGTTAGGAAAGCTGATATCAATAGAGACATTACGAAATCAGGCAAAGTATAAAGTGAGTGATAGGATTAGATATTTTCAACAGGGTTGAGTTTGAATATATAATCTAAGAAAGAAACAAATATGTAGTGACCAATAGGATTGACATTTGACAGCATTAGGCAACCTGGACATGGATGTTTAGTAATCCATGCTCACTTTTCATTTAGTCTTTCCTACAATCTTAAGTGTGACCATTGCTTTTTTGGCCAGAATATTACTGTGATAAAACCTACATGTAGATCAGGTGACATGACTCTTTCTTCCACCATTTCTAGCAACAACATTTTCAAGACGTATAAATTAGTAATGGGGGTAAAAAGAGGTGTACCCTTTGTCTGTGCATATAGAGATACTGCATGAATAGACCATACTGTGAATAAATAATATATCTGGTTCTGACTTTAAATAATGGATTGAAATTATATCTGAAAAAATACAGGAAATCTTATATTGACATACAAACATTCATTCCAACCAGTTATATATCTAATGGCCACATTAAGTTTATGGTTTATCATGAAGGGTGTGTGAGTTTTGCTTCAAAAGTGATTATGGAAATCGAAAATAATGTGTTTGGAAAGAAGTCTCATGAAAAGACCAGTCAAGAAACCTGGAGGAATACATGTTTCATGAAGCAGGAAGTGATTGTGAAACAAATGCCTATAAATTTGTGAACTTGTGGATGAAGTATATATTTCCTATGATTTGTAAAAACTGAAGCAATAGTAATGTACCAGTGTTGAATGAAAATAAACGTCAGAATACACATCATGTCCCATACGAATCTACTTGATTGATGTTAATCTGGGTCAGTTACTGTACAAATATTAGGATTTGTAAGCACCATTTACTGAAGTTAGTTTTCAGAACTATGAAACAAATGTGTATTTCAGGTGGATGAATATTTCTGAGAATAATTTTGTGAAAAGTTTATTATAAATCCACATTTTTGAACATGGATGAACTTAGGGAGTGTATTTAAGAAACATATATTTCATATTTTAAAAATCAGGACAGTGTGTGTATATATATATATATATATATATATATATTCATAATTATATATATGTGTATATACATATATATGTGTCTATATATATATATAAACACACACACACACACAAAAAACACACACACAGACATTTAAATGTAGTTATATATATGCCAATCGAAGTTCATCATAAAATATATAGCATCCACAGATGCGAAAATATTTATTTTACTGAACAAGGATTTATGTATAATGTTGTTCTACTAGAAAGCTCACCCATAGTTTGAATTTTCAGTTCCAACAGCGTTTAGAGGAGTGATCTCTTCTCACAAGTTGTATCTGCCAAGTCAGTCACCTCACAAAAATGAACGTGTGATACCAGGTAGAATTCTATATAAGCATATAAAAATAAATGTGCTGAATAGGCTACAGAGAAAGAGAGAGGAATTTACATATTTGTTAACTTTAACAACACATGGAGAACTATTTCAATTAAAAATTGACTAGATTTATAACACCTACCCTTTATCATGCAAATGGCAAGTCCAACTATACCCCATGCCTCCTCTAAACTGCTTGTATTTCTATTATGTTTGGGTTGTTTTTCTCCATCATGTTTGGATTAGTAGACAGAGTATAGTAGGGTATGGGTTATTGTCAGGGATTCAGTATATTCAATGGAATATAGGAAAATGAATCCAATGTGTATAAAATATATGCACACAATTATCTTCCCACTCTCATCCAGAACAATACCTTTACATTACCTTCAACCCAAGTAAGACACAATTAGAGTAGAAGAGTTTGAAAATCCGTGAATGCATATCTGGGGTGGAAACAGTACTACGAAACAAATAAGTATTTCAGGTGGATGAATATTTCTGAGAATAATCTTGTGAAAAGTTGATTATAAATCCACAACATAAATATGAATGAATTTAGGAAGTGTGTAATAAGACACATATTTCATGTTTTGAAAAATCTTGAGAGTGTATCTATATATATATATATACATATTTATATACACAAACAGAGAGAGACATTAAAAATTGCAATATATATGCCAAACGAAATTCACCATGAAATGTATATCATCCACAGATCCAAATATATTCATTTTACTGAACATTGATTTATGTATAATGTTGTTCAACTAGGAAGCTCACTCACATTTGAATTAAATGTTCAAGCAGCATTTAGGAGGAGTGATCTCTTCTTCCAATTTGTATCTGCCAAATCAGCCACCTCACAAGAATGTACGTGTGGTACCAGGTAGGATTCTATATGTGCATATAAAAATACGTGTGCTGAATAGGCTGCAGAGAAAGGGGGACAGGAATTCATTATTTGTTAACTTTAAAAACGCATGGAGAACTATTTCAACAAATAATTGACTAGATTTATAACTGCTACACTATACCATGCAAAAGGCAACTCCAACTATAAAACATACCTCCTCTAAACTGCCTGTATTTCTATTCTGTTTGTGTTATTTTTCTCCATCATATTAGGATTAGTAGTCAGAGTCTAATAGGGTATATGTTAGTTTCAGGGATTCAGCATTTCTAATGGAAAATAGGAAATTGAATCCAATGTGTATGCAAATATGTGCTACACAACATTCATCCCACTTTCATCCAGAACAATGCCTTGACATTACACTCTCCTCAAGTAAGACACAATTAGAGGATAAGAGTTAGAAAATCTGTGAATATATATCTGGAATGGAGAATACTCAGGAGTTTACAACTTTGGAGGTGGTAGAGAAGATTCTAAAAGTAAGGGAAAGGGTAAACATTCCACAAACATGCAGCTCTGCTGGCCTACATACTTTTTGAGAAACTGCTTCTAAGGGTGGGCACTTGAAATATTTGATGTTCTGAGGAGATTTAGTTCATTTGTAGAGAGACCATCAAAGCTGGGTCTGCATCTATGTTACTTGGAGGACATGGTTTCTTATTATCCAATGAACATGAGGCAGCGGTGCTGAATTCTCTCTTTGTAGGTAAACTATGGACACTGGGGTCTAAGTGTCTTTCAGTGTGGACTGTGAAGTAAATTGGTCATCCTCCACTTTTCTTGGTGTTTCTCGCTGCTCCACTGGGAGTTTGGTATTTGCTTCAAGAAATACAAGGAGTTAAAATGGGACAGAGTGGTGGAGGGAGTTCTTAAGGTGTGGTGAGTCAGGGTCTTCAGGAGAATGCACCAACCAAGGTTCTATCCCACGTAGATTGCCCCCTTGAGAATAGCAATATGATTCTGAACATTGCAGTGAACCCTCTCCATATAACAAGATGCCTTTACATATATGGGTCTGCTGGCTGCACCATGTCAGTCACAAGCCATTTGGAAGCCAATGGCTGATCCACATGGCCACAACACAGATGTTTTATCACACAATTGCATACCACTGCTCTAGGCCAACTACTCACCAGGCTCCAACTTACTGGCATATCTGTTCTACACCATTTTCATAAAACAAAGTCAATCAAGGCAGTGTCTGGTATACTCAGGATCAGAAACAGGACATCCAAAGTTTTTTCAGTGCCAGCTGAACATGAAAATATCAAAAATTTCATGGTAATTTTCTAGCCATTTTTCACGGATGAAGTTTGCGGCTCTGAGGGCTTCAATTAATTCAGGAACCATTAAATGGTGAAGAAGCTAATTTCAATGAAAGCACTGGAGCACTCTCACAGGCATGGTTTCCCTAAGGGTGGCCAAAATGTCACATGAAGCCAGGCCCATTGAGATCTACAATGTGAGGTCCATGTGTGTTTTAAACTCAAATATGGCTGCCAAGTCTTTAAGAAAAATTGTATGTAATATCCGGGCTGAAATTCCCAGTGTTCTGTGGAAATCCAACCTGGGCCTAGATCTCAGGTTCCAAGGGCGACTCTCATGTGTGGCCTCCTAAAATCCCAACACAATTCATGGCAATACTTCTCTGAGGTCAGTTAAAGAACTCAGTCTCTAAGGGGAATCACACCAGAGTTCAAGCCCAGTGGAACAGTCATCTCTTCCAACCGCCACACAAATGACCACAATTAAAACCAAAACACTCCCACATGGTCCTCATCTTCTTCCATATAGACACTCCTTATAACGTCTGGCTGGAGTTTTCAATGAGGTCCACAGCCCAAGTCAGTGTCCAAATTAAGGTCCTGTTCCCCTCATTTGTCTAACACCAAGGTGGCCTGGACACACTTCCTGTAAACCAGGAGTGATCAAATAGGCCTGCCATTAATACTGCTCAGCTTTTTCAATTTGAGGCCTTCTGACTCTGTGGTTTAGATTCTTTATGTGAATTTGAGTCATGAGAAAACACAAGCCCCTCTGCAGAGATTTGAAGAACTCATTTGGCCCAAAGGATTCCTATTCTCCCTTGATGGAATTCAGGATCCTAACAGAGGAAGGTAAAAGAATTCATTCACAATGAGTGAATATTTGCCATTTTGGTTTTGGATGGACACATGGGATCTTTCTTCTGATCCATCAGGTGCTAAGAATCTAAGCCACTGCCTCACACAGGGCCAAGAGGCTGATTCAGACACATCCTTTTCCAAAGCAATTAAGCAAAGAGCCACAGGTGATGCCCATTCATTTCCATTTGAAAACTGTTTTCTTCAGGGTTCACAAAGGTGTGGCCTGAGGCAAAGACCTTCCTGACACTCAGAGCAACAGAAAAATAGGTAAGCAAAAGGCCCAAAGCAGGGTTTTTCTACTGAGACTTTCTTTGTCACACTGATATCTGAGTTTTCTGAGATGCTTGCTATTCCCTTCAGCTATCCATTATATGGCAATGTCATAGAGCTTGGAGGTGGTACATATCTTGGACAGAAAACCATGAGCCTGCTCTGAAGAGTGGCCAGAATTCAGGAAGAAAACAGGAACTCCGGAAGATAGTAGGTGTTGCCCGTCCCTAAAGCAACCTGCAGTCCACTCATAAATTGGGCAGGATGAATGTTGGCAAGCTTTCTACTAGACAGGACACATCCATTGATGCATTATCTTTTATAATGTCTACAACCACGGACACAGTGGGATACACAGGCATACAAACAATCGCCTTGTCAAATGACTTACTATAAACAGTCCACTCCAAAACAAACAAACCGCCTTTCTTACCTATTTTCAGAACATGAGACTAAACCACAAAATCACAACCACACCCACAACGACACCTCCTTTATTCAAGTAGGTCTGTGACTAATTGGAATGTACTCTGACTGATGGGCCATACTATGTTTCCTTGAAATGGCCTGTCCTTCCCAGATCGGGTATCCTTGGCCAACACTGTGAAGTTTTCAGGAGCCAGTGGTGAGCCACTACCTGCTTTCTCAGGAAATTCCCCTTTTCAGAGCTCTCCTGGCATTTGGCAATCCTCACATCAGTAGGTACCAAGGAAGACTTACTCTGTCCTTGGTTATTCCAAACAACTGAGCCCACTGGGAAAGAAACTGGGACTGACTCTGGGTGCCTGGCTTCCTGGATCTTAAGTTCAGAGAAATCCGTCATCAAGGAAGAGGGGTAGGTCACTTCATTCAGGAACTGAATGAGGTTACTGCCGTGGCAACCACTTTGTCCTAACAATTGCTTTCAAGGGTCCCATGAGATGGAGGCTGCCCCTACTTCCTGTGACACTTTCACAAGTTAGATTGGTATATCAACCATTGGCACCTGGGAACAGCTCTCCACACAGGCCTGGTTTGGTCCATCTTCTCTACATTAAGAAGAGAGAAGCTGATTCAGACACAACCCTTCATCCTGACCAGGTTGTTTGCCATGAAGGATGACTTTTGGTCTCTTAGGTCCTCCATAGCTGCTTACAACTTCTCCAGGAATCATTTCTGCATGGACCTTTGAGTTTCTCAGCATGTGGAAGATCCCCTATATTCCTGTATTGTAAGACCAACTCTATCCCTGCTCTTCTGTAAAGTTAAATTGACTGAACAGTGTATGGTTAGGTTAACTAACATGTTCGATTTGGATTAGGAATCTTTCTGCGCGATGAATAATGGTATTAGGAAACTGCGATATTTACAAGAATATATAGGTGAAATATAAGTATGAAAACAGAAATCTAGCTAAGATATGAAGCCCAAAAGGGCATTGGGCCCTTGATTGGGATACGTAGCTTTGAATTATGTTCTGCACTGATGTGTCAGGTAAATCGATATACAATGGCTTAGGTCCTTGTACCATGGATGATTAAATGTAGAAGAGAACTTCCAGTCAAAAGGGATAGTCGGTAGGATTCGGAAGATTCTCAGTAGGTTTAGAAAGAAGAGTGAGTATAGGATTTGGACCAAATGTTGTTTAGCAATAGGGTTTCCGGTAGACAGTGAATGTTAATGTCAGCACAAGTGAAGAGACTGTCACAATGATGAACTGGGGAAAATAGTTAGGAAAGCTGATATCAATAGAGACATTACGAAATCAGGCAAAGTATAAAGTGAGTGATAGGATTAGATATTTTCAACAGGGTTGAGTTTGAATATATAATCTAAGAAAGAAACAAATATGTAGTGACCAATAGGATTGACATTTGACAGCATTAGGCAACCTGGACATGGATGTTTAGTAATCCATGCTCACTTTTCATTTAGTCTTTGCTACAATCTTAAGTGTGACCTTTGCTTTTTTTGTTCAGAATATTACTGTGATAAAACGTACATTTAGATCAGGTGACATGACTATTTCTTCCACCATTTCTGGCAGCAACATATTCAAGACGTATAAATTAGTAATGGGGGTAAAAAGAGGTGTACCCTATGTCTGCGCATATAGAGATAATGCATGAATAGACCATACTGTGAATAAATAATATATCTGGTTCTGACTTTAAATAATGGATTGAAATTATATCTGAAAAAATACAGGAAATCTTATATTGACATACAAACATTCATTCCAACCAGTGAAATATCTAATGGCCACATTAAGTTTATGGTTTATCATGAAGGGTGTGTGAGTTTTGCTTCAAAAGTGATTATGGAAATCGAAAATAATGTGTTTGGAAAGAAGTCTCATGAAAAGACCAGTCAAAAAACCTGGAGGAATACATGTTTTATGAAGCAGGAAGTGATTGTGAAACAAATGCGTATAAATTTGTGAACTTGTGGATGAAATATATATTTCCTATGATTTGTAAAAACTGAAGCAATAGTAATGTACCAGTGTTGAATGAAAATAAACGTCAGAATACACATCATGTCCCATACGAATCTACTTGATTGATGTTAATCTGGGTCAGCTAATGTACAAATATTAGGATTTGTAAGCACCATTTACTGAAGTTAGTTTTCAGAACTATGAAACAAATGTGTATTTCAGGTGGATGAATATTTCTGAGAATAATTTTGTGAAAAGTTTATTATAAATCCACATTTTTGAACATGAATGAACTTAGGGAGTGTATTTAAGATACATATATTTCATATTTTAAAAATCAAGTCAGTGTATATATATATATATATATATATATATATATATATATATATATTCATAATTATATATATGTGTATATATATACACATATAATTATATATATGTATATATATATATACACTCACACACACACACACAAAACACACACACAGACATTAAAATGTAGGAATATATATGCCAATCGAAGTTCATCATAAAATATATACCATCCACAGATGCAAAAATATTTATTTTACTGAACAAGGATTTATGTATAATGTTGTTCTACTAGAAAGCTCACCCATAGTTTGGATTTTCAGTTCCAACAGCGTTTAGAGGAGTGATCTCTTCTCACAAGTTGTATCTGCCAAGTCAGTCACCTCACAAAAATGAACGTGTGATACCAGGTATTCTATATAAGCATATAAAAATTCATGTGCTGAATAGGCTACAGAGAAAGGCAGAGAGGAATTTACATATTTGTTAACTTTAACAACACATGGAGAACTATTTCAATTAAAAATTGACTAGATTTATAACACCTACCATTTATCATGCAAATGGCAAGTCCAACTATACCCCATGCCTCCACTGAACTGCTTGTATTTCTATTCTGTTTGGGTTGTTTTTCTCCATCATATTTGGATTAGTAGACAAAGTATAGTAGGGTATGCGTTATTGTCAGGGATTCAGTATTTTCAATGGAATATAGGAAAATGAATCCAACGTGTATAAAATATATGCTACACAATTATCTTCCCACTCTCATCCAGAAAAATGCCTTTACATTACCTTCACCCCAAGTAAGACACAATTAGAGTAGAAGAGTTTGAAAATCCGTGAATGCATATCTGGGGTGGAAACAGTACAAAGAAACAAATACGTATTTCAGGTGGATGAATATTTCTGAGAATAATCTTGTGAAAAGTTGATTATAAATCCACAACATAAATATGAATGAATTTAGGAAGTGTGTAATAAGACACATATTTCATGTTTTGAAAAATCTTGAGCATGTATATATATATATATATATATATATATATATATATATATATATATATATTTATATACAGACAAAGAGAGAGACATTAAAAATTGCAATATATATGCCAAACGAAATTCACCATGAAATGTATATCATTCACAGATCCAAATATATTCATTTTACTGAACATGGATTTATGTATAATGTTGTTCAACTAGGAAGCTCACTCACATTTGAATTATCAGTTCAAGCCGCGTTTAGGAGGAGTGATCTCTTCTTCCAATTTGTATCTGCCACGTCAGCCACCTCACAAGAATGTACGTGTGGTACCAGGTAGGATTCTATATGTGGATATAAAAATACGTGTGCTGAATAGGCTACAGAGAAAGGGGGACAGGAATTCACTTATTTGTTAACTTAAAAATCGCATGGAGAACTATTTCAACAAATAATTGACTAGATTTTTAACTGCTACACTATACCATGCAAAAGGCAACTCCAACTATAAAACATACCTCCTCTAAACTGCTTGTATTTCTATTCTGTTTGTGTTATTTTTCTCCATCATATTAGGATTAGTAGTCAGAGTCTAATAGGGTATATGTTAGTTTCAGGGATTCAGCATTTCTAATGGAAAATAGGAAATTGAATCCAATGTGTATGCAAATATGTGCTACACAAAAATCTTCCCACTTTCATCCAGAACAATGCCTTGACATTACATTCTTCTCAAGTAAGACACAATTAGAGGATAAGAGCTAGAAAATCTGTGAATATATCTGGAATGGAGTATTCTCAGGAGTTTACAACTTTGGAGGTGGTAGAGAAGATTCTAAAAGTAAGGGACAGGGTAAACATTCCACAAACATGCAGCTCTGCTGGCCTAAATGCTTTTTGAGAAACTGCCTCTAAGGGTGGGCACTTAAAATATTTGATGTTCTGAGGAGATTTAGTTCCTTTGTAGAGAGACCATCAAAGCTGGGTCTGCATCTATGTTACTTGGAGGACATGGTTTCTTATTATCCAATGAACATGAGGCAGCGGTGCTGAATTCTCTCTTTGTAGGTAAACTATGGACACTGGGGTCTAAGTGTCTTTCAGTGTGGACTGTGAAGCCAATTGGTCATCCTCCACTTTTCGTGGTGTTTCTCGCTGCTCCACTGGGAGTTTGGTATTTACTTCAAGAAATAAAAGGAGTTAAAATGGGACAGAGTGGTGGAGGGAGTTCTTTAAGGTATGGTGAGTCAGGGTCTTCAGGAGAATGCACCAACCCAGGTTCTATCCCACGTAGATTGCCCCCTTGAGAATAGCAATAAGATGCCTTTACATATATGGGTCTGCTGGCTGCACCATGTCAGTCACAAGCCATTTGGAAGCCAATGGCTGATCCACATGGACGCAACACAGATGTTTTATCAGACAATTGCATACCACTGCTCTAGGCCAACTACTCACCAGGCTCCAACTTACTGGCATATCTGTTCTACACCATTTTCATGAAACAAAGTCAATCAAGGCAGTGTCTGGTATACTCAGGATCAGAAACAGGACATCCAAAGTTTTTTCAGTGCCAGCTGAACATGAAAATATCAAAAATTTCATGGTAATTTTCTAGCCATTTTTCACGGATGAAGTTTGCGGCTCTGAGGGCTTCAATTAATTCAGGAACCATTAAATGGTGAAGAAGCTAATTTCAATGAAAGCACTGGAGCACTCTCACAGGCATGGTTTCCCTAAGGGTGGCCAAAATGTCACATGAAGCCAGGCCCATTGAGATCTACAATGTGAGGTCCATGTGTGTTTTAAACTCAAATATGGCTGCCAAGTCTTTAAGAAAAATTGTATGTAATATCCGGGCTGAAATTCCCAGTGTTCTGTGGAAATCCAACCTGGGCCTAGATCTCAGGTTCCAAGGGCGACTCTCATGTGTGGCCTCCTAAAATCCCAACACAATTCATGGCAATACTTCTCTGAGGTCAGTTAAAGAACTCAGTCTCTAAGGGGAATCACACCAGAGTTCAAGCCCAGTGGAACAGTCATCTCTTCCAACCGCCACACAAATGACCACAATTAAAACCAAAACACTCCCACATGGTCCTCATCTTCTTCCATATAGACACTCCTTATAACGTCTGGCTGGAGTTTTCAATGAGGTCCACAGCCCAAGTCAGTGTCCAAATTAAGGTCCTGTTCCCCTCATTTGTCTAACATCAAGGTGGCCTGGACACACTTCCTGTAAACCAGGAGTGATCAAATAGGCCTGCCATTAATACTGCTCAGCTTTTTCAATTTGAGGCCTTCTGACTCTGTGGTTTAGATTCTTTATGTGAATTTGAGTCATGAGAAAACACAAGCCCCTCTGCAGAGTTTTGAAGAACTTATTTGGCCCAAAGGATTCCTATTCTCCCTTGATGGAATTCAGGATCCTAACAGAGGAAGGTAAAAGAATTCATTCACAATGAGTGAATATTTGCCATTTTGGTTTTGGATGCACACATGGGACCTTTCTTTTGATCCATCAGGTGCTGAGAATCTAAGCCACAGCCTCACACAGGGCCAAGAGGCTGATTCAGACACATCTTTTTTCAAAGCAATTAAGCAAAGAGCCACAGGTGATGCCCTTCATTTCCTTTTGAAAAAATGTTTTCCTCAGGCTTCCCAAAGGGGTGGCCAGAGGCAAAGACATCCTGAGATTCAGGGCAACAGAACAATAGGTTAGCAAAAGAGCCAAAGCAGGGTTTCTCCACTGAGACTTTTCTGGTCACACTGATATCTGAGTTTTCTGAGATGTTGGCCATTCCCTTCAGATATCCAGTACATGGCCATGTGACAGAGATTGGAGGTGGTACATATCTTGGACACAAACCCAAGAGCCTATTCTTAAGAGTTGTCAGAATTCAGAAAGAAAACAGGGACTTAAAAAGGTAGTAGGTGTTTCCTATCGATATGGAAACCACGCTCCATTCATTAAATGGGCAGGATGAATACTGGAAAGCTTTCTACTAAAGAGGACACATGCATTGATGCATTCTCTTTTATAATGTATACAACCACGGACACAGTGGGATACACAGAAATAGAAACACTCACCATGTAAAACGACTTACTAGAAACAGTTCACTCCAAACCAAAGAAACCTCCTTTTCTACCTATTCTCAGAACAGAGACAAAACCACACACCCACACTCAAAAAGACACCTCCTTCCCCAAAGTAGGGCTGTGATTATCCGGAGTGTCCTCTGACAGGTTTGCCATACTATGTTCCCCTTTAATGGTCTGTCCTGTCTCAGATCTGGTCTCCTTGTCCAACTCTGTGAAGCAGTCAGGAGCCAGGGGTGAGCCACTACATACTTAGTCAGGAAAGGCCCGTGTTCAGATCTTTCCTGGCATTTGGCCATCCTCACATCAGTCAGTACCAAGAAGACTGACTCTGTCCTTGGTGATTCCAAACAAATGAGACCACTTGGACTGGGACTGGGACTGGCTCTGGTGCTTGGTTTCCTTGGTCCCAAGTTCAGAAAGTTCCATCAACAAGGAAGTGAGGTAGGTCACTTCCTTCAAGAACTGAATGAGGTCACTGCCTTGGCAACCACTTTGTCTAACAGTTGCTTCCAAGGGTCCCATGAGATGGAGGCTGCCCCTACTTCCTTTGACACTTTCACAACTTAGAATGGTATATCAACCTTAGGCACCCGGGAACAGCTCTCCACACAAGCCTGGTTTGGTCCATCTTCTCTACATTAAGAAGAGAGAGGCTGATTCAGACACAACCCTTCATCCTGACCAGGTTGTTTGCCATGGAAAATGACTTTTTGTCTCTCAGGTCCTTCATTGCTGCCTACATCTTCTCCAGGGATCATTTCTGCATGGACCTTTGAGGTTCTTAACAGGTGGAGCATCCCCTACATTCCTGTATTGTAAGAACAATCTGTCTCTGCTCTTCTGTAAAGTTAGATTGAGTGAACAGTGTATGGTTAGGGTTAATTTCATGTTCGATTTGGGTTAGGAATCATTCTGCTGGATGAATAATGGTATTGGGAACCTGTGATATTTATAAGAATATCGAGGTTAAATATATGTATGAAAACAGAAATTAAAGTAAGATTTGAATCCCAGAAGGGCTTTGGGCAGTTGATTGGGATATTTAGCTTTGAATTGTGCACATATGTCTCAAATAAATGGATATACAATGGCAAAGGAACTTGAACCTTGGATGATTGAATGCTGAAGAGAACATCCAAGTCAAAAGGGATTGTCGGTAGGATTAAGAAGATAGTCATTATGTTTAGCAAGTAGAGTTAGTATAGGATATGTAACAAAAGTTTTTTAGCAATTTTTTTTCGGGCAGTGAGTGAATATAAATGTCAGCACATATGAAGAAATCAGACACAATGATGAAATGGGGAAAATTTGTAGAAAAGCAGATATCAATAGAGACATTAGGAAATCAGGCAAAGTATAAAGTGAGTGATAGGATAAGACATTTTCAACAGGGTTGAGATTGAATATCTAATCTTAGGAAGAAACAAATATGTAGGTCACCAATAGGATTGACATTTGAGAGCATTAGGCAACATGGACATGGATGTTGTTAGTAATCCATGTTCACTTTCCATTTAGACTTTGGTACAATCCTAAGTGGGACCTTTGCATTTTGTTTCCAGAATATTACTGTGATAAAATGTGTATGTAGATCAGATGACATGATTATTTCTTCCACCATTTCTAGGAGCAGTATTTTGAAGACGTATAAATTAGCATTGGGGGTAAAAAGAGGTGTACCCTGTTTCTATGAATATACAGATAATGCATGAATAGACCTTAATTTCAATAAATAATATAACTTGTTCCACTTTAAGTAATGGATTGAATTGATATCTGAAAATATATAAGAAATCTTATATTGATATGCAATCATTCATGACAACCAGTTATACACCTAATGTTAATATTAGGTTACGGTTTATCATGAAGTTTGTGTGAGTTTTGCTTCAAAAGTGATTATGGAAATCGAAAATAATGTGTTTGGAAAGAAGTCTCATGAAAAGGCCAGTCAAGGAACACCGAGGAATTCATGAGTTCTGAAGAAGGAAGTGATTGAAATTGAAAAAAATGACGATAAATTTGCTTACTTGTGGATGAAATATTATAATATGATGTGAATAAACTGAAGAAATAGTAATGTACCAGTGTTGAATAAAAATGAACATCAAAATACACATCATGTCCCACAGGAATCTACTCGCATTGATGTTAAACTGTGTCAGTTACTGTAGAAATATTAGGATTTCTTTGCACCATTCACCAAAGTTAGTTTTCTTTTTTTTTTAATTTTTATTTATGCTTGTTCAAAACATTACATAGTTCTTGATATATCATATTCCACACTGTGTTTCAAGTAGGTAATGAACTCCCATTTTTACCCCGTAAACAGATTGCAGAATCACATCAGTTACACATCCATTGATTTACATATTGCCATACTAGTGTCTGTCGTATTCTGCTGCCTTTCCTAACCTCTACTATCCCCCTCCCCTTACCTCCCCTCCCCTCTTCTCTCTCTACCTCTTTACTGTAATTCATTTCTCCCCCTTGTATAATTTTTTCCTTTCACTCACCTCCTCTTGTATGTAATTTATATAACCCTGAGGGTCTCCTTTTATTTCCATGCAATTTCCCTTCTCTCTCCCTTTCCCTTCCTCCTCTCATCCCTGTTTAATGTTAATTTTCTTCTAATTCTATTCGTCCCTACTCTGTTCTTAGTTACTCTCTTTATATCAATAAAGACATTTGGCATTTGGTTTTACGGATTGGCTAGCTTCACTTAGCATAATCTGCTCTAATGCCATCCATTTCTCTGCAAGTTATATCATTTTGTCATTTTTTAATGCAGAGTAATATTCCATTGTGTATAAATGCCACATTTTTTATCCATTCATCTATCGAAGTGCATCTAGGTTGGTTCCACAGTCTTGCTATTGTAAATTGTGCTGCTATGAACATCAATGTATCAGTGTCCCTGTAGCATTTTTTTTAGGTCTTTAGGGAATAGACTGAGAAGGGGAATACCTTGGTCAAATGGTGGTTCCATTCCCAGTTCTACAAGAAATCTCCATACTGCTTTCCAATTTGGCTGCACCAATTTGCAGTCCCACCAGCAATGTACAAGTTTACCCTTTTCTCCACATCCTCACCAGCACTTGTTGTTGTTTGAGTTCATAATAAATATCTGGAATGGAAAATGCTCAGGAGTTCACAACCTTGAAGGTGGTAGAGGAGTTTCCAAAAGTAAGGGACAGGGTAAATACCACAAACATGGAGCTGTGTCGGCCTTAAGACTTCTTGAGAAAATGCCTCTGAGGTTGGGCACTTGAAATATATGTTGTTGTCAGGAGCTTTAGCTTCCTTTGTAGTGAGACCATCAAAGCTGAGTCTGCATCTATGTGACCTGAAGAACATGGTTTTTTATTTTCCTATAAACACGAGGCAGCAGTGCTGAATTCTCTCTTTGTAGGCAAACTGGGGCTACTGGGGTCTATGTGTCTCCCCGTGTGGACTGTGAAGCCATTTGATCATCCTTCACATTTCGTCATGTTATTTGATGCTGCACTAAAAGTTTGGTATTTACTTTACGAAATAAAGGAGTTTAACTGCGATACAGTGCTGCAGGGAGTTCTGTCACATGTTGTGGTCAGGATCGGCAGGAGAATGTACCAAGCAGGCTTCTATCACACATAGTTGCCCCCTTGACCATAGCAATATGATTCTGAACATTGCCCTGAAACCTCTCCATTCAACAAGATGCCTTTACATCCAAAGGTCTGCTAGCTGCACATGTCAGTCACAAACCATTTCTAAGCCAATGGCAGATCCACGTGGCCGCACCACAGATGTTTTTTTCACACACCTACACTCTACTGCTCTTGGCCCACTACTCAGCAGGCTCCAACTCACTGGCATCTCTTTTCTACACCATTATCATGAAACTCAGTCAAACCAGACACTGTCTTGTATACTCATGATAAGCACCAGGACATCAAATGGATTTCCAGTGCCAGCTGGTCATGGAAATTTCAAAAATTTCATGGTATTTTCTAGCCATTTTTCAAGGATGAAGTTGGAGATACTGTGGGTTTCAATTCATTCAGGAACCATTAAATGTTGAGGAAGCTCATTTCAATGGAAGCTCTAGAGAACTCTCACAGGCAAGTCCTCCGAAAGAGTGGCCCAATGTCACATAAAGCCAGCCACATTGAGGTCTACAATGTGAGGTCCATGTGTGTTTTGACTCTCAACTATTGCTTCCAAGTTTTTCAGAATATAATCAAGTGATATCCTCGCTAAGATTCCCAGTGCTCTGTGGAAAGCCACCCTGGGCCTAGATCTCAGTTTCCAAGGGTGACTCTCATGTGTGGCCTCCGAAAATCCCAACACAATTCATGGCAATACTTCTCTAAGGTCAGTTCCAGAACTCAGTCTCCAAGGGGAATCCCACAAGAGTTGAAACCCAGGTGGACACAGTCATCTTTTCCAACTGCCACACAAATGACCACAATTGAAACCAAAACACTCCCACATGGCCCTCATGTTTTTCCATATAGACACTCATCATAACCTCTCGCTGGAGGTTTCCATGAGGGGCGCAGACCAAGACACCGTCCAAAATAAGCTCCCTTGCCCCTAATTTGCCGAAAGTCAGGGTGGCCTACACACCCTTCCTGTGAACCAGAACTGATCAAATAGGGATGTAGTTAATACTGTTCTGCTTTTCCAATTTGAGGCCTACTGACTGTCAGGTATAGATTCTTTATGTGATTTGGAGTCATCAGCAAACCCAAGCACTTCTGCAGGGGTTCAAAGAACTCATTTGAACTAAAGGATCCTGATTCTTACTTGATGAAGGTCAGGAATCTAATAGAGGAAGGCAAGAGACTCATTTGCCATTTCTGTTTTGAGTGCACACATGGAATCTATCTTTAGATGCATCAGGTGCTGAGAATCTAAGCCACAACCTCACACAGAACCAAGAGGCTGATTCAGACACATCCTTTTACAAAGCAATTAAGCAAAGAGCAACAGGTGATGCCCATTCATTTTCATTTGAAAACTGTTTTCTTCAGGCTTCACAAAGGGGTGGCCAGAGGCAAAAACCTTCCTGACATTTAGGGCAACAGAAAAACAGGTAAGCAAAAGACCCAAAGCAGGGTTTCTCCACTGAGACTTTCCTGGTCACACTGATATCTGAGTTTTCTGAGATGCTCCCCATTCACTTTAGCTATCAAGTACATGGTCATGTCACAGAGCTTGGAGGTTGTATATATCTTGGACACAAAACCATGAGCCTATTCTGGAGAGTGGCCAGAATTCAGGAAGAAAACAGGATCTTAGGAAGATAGTAGGTTTTGCCCATCCAGAAGGCAAGCCGTGGTCCATTCATCAATTGGGCAGGATGAATGCCAGGAAGCTTTCTACTAGACAGGACACATCCATTAATTCATTCTCTTTTCTAATGTCTACAACCACAGACACAGTGGGATACACAGACATAGAAACACTCACATGTCAAACGACTTACTAGAAACAGTGCAATCCAAACCAAACAAACCGCATTTTCTACCTATTCTCAGAACATGTGACAAAACCACAAAACCACAACCACTCCCACAAAGGCACCTCCTTCCCCCAAGTAGGTCTGTGAGTATCCAGAGTGTCCTCTGACTGGTGGGCCATACAATGTTCTCCCGAAATGTCCTGTCCTGACTCAGATCTGGTCTCCTTGGCCAACTCTGTGAAGTTGTCAGGAGGCAGCGGTGAGCCACTACCTGCTTTCTCAGAAAAGGTCCCTCTTCAGAGCTCTCCTGGCCTTTGGCTATCCTCACATAGGTAGGTACCAAGAAAGACTGACCCTGTCCTTGGTAAAACCGAACAAGTGAGCCCACTGGGACTGGGACTGGGACTGGCTCTGGGTGCCTGTCTTCATGGATCCCAAGTTCAGAGAATTCCTTCACCAAGGAAGTGACGTAGGTCACTTCCTTCAGGAACTGAATCAGGTTACTGCCTTGGCAACCAATTTGTCCTAACAGTTGCTTCCAAGAGTCCAATGAGTTGGAGGCTGCCCCTACTTCCAGTGAAACTTTCACAATTTTGCATGGTATATCAACCATAGGCACCCAAAAAAAGCTCTCCAGATAGGCGTGGTTTGGTCCATCTTCTATACATTAAGAAAAGAAATGTTGATTCAGACACATCCCTTCATGCTAACCAGGTTGTTTGTCATGGAAGATGACTTTTGCTCTCTGACGTCATTCATAGCTGCCTACATTTAATCCTGGGATCATTTCTTTAATGACCTTGGAGGTTCTCAGCAAGTGGAAGATCCCCTAATTTCTGTATTGAAAGACCAACTCTGTCCCTGCTCTTCAGTAAAGTTAGATTGAGAGAACAGTGTATGGTCAGGGTTAATAACATGTTCCATTTGGGTTAGGAATCATTCTGCGGGATGAATTATGGTATTGGGAACGTGCGATATTTATAAGAATATAAGTGAATTATAAGTATGAAAACAGACATCTAGGTAATATTTGAAGCCCAGAATTGCATTGGACCCTTAGCTGGGATTCTTAGCTTTGAATTATATTCTGCACAGATGTCTCAGATAAATCGATATACAATGGCATAATTACTTGTACCTCGGTTTATTGAATGTTGAAGAGAACATCCAGTCAAAAAGGGATAATTTGTAGGATTAGTAAGATAGTTGGTAGGTTTTGAAAGAAGAGTGAGTATAGGATTTGGATAAAAAGATCTTTAGCTGTAGGGTTTCGGATAGAGTGAATGTAATTGTCAGCACATGTGGAGAGTCTGTCAAAAGGATGAACTGGGGAAAAAAGTAGGAATGCAGATATCAATTGACATTAGGATATCAGGCAAAGTATAAAGTGAGTGATAGAATTATACATTTTCAACAGGCTTGAGTTTGAATATATAATCTTAGGAAGAAACAAACATGTAGTCACCAATAGGATGAACTTTTGAGAGCATTAGGCAACATGGACATGGATGTTTTCCGTAATCCATGCTCACTTTTCATTTAGGCTTTGGTACAAACATAAGTTTGACCTCTTCTTTCTGTGTGCAGAATACTACTGTGGTAAAATGTATATGTAGATCAGGTGACATGAGTATTTCTTCCACCATTTCTGGGAGCAATATTTTGAAGACGTATAAATTATTTTTGGAGGTAAAAATGGTGTACACTGTGTCTATAATTATAGAAATAATGCATGAATAGACCATACTGTAAATAAATATTATAACTGGTTCTAACTTTAAATAATGGATTGAATTGATATCTGAAAATATACAGAAAATCTTACATTGATATACAATCCTTCATTCCAACCAGTAATATATCTAATGGTTATATCAGCATTATGGTTTTTCATGAAGAATGTGTGAGTTTTGCTTCAAAAGTGATTATGGAAATCGGAAATAATGTGTTTGGAAAGAAGTCTCATGAAAAGACCAGTCAAGAAACCTGGAGAAATACATGTGTTTTGAAGCAGAAAGTGATTGAAAGTGAAACAAATGCCTATATATTTGTGAACTTGTGGATCAAATATATATCCTATGATGTGCATAAACTGAAGAAATAGTAATGTACCACTGTTACATAAAAATGAACGTCAAAATACACATCATGTCCTCTCCCACAGGAATCTACTTGCATTGATGTTAAACTGGGTCAGTTATTGTAGAAATATTAGGATAATGCCGCAGTCTTGCTGGGCACAATCAGGAGCCACTTGCCAAAAGAAACGAACTTTATTTTTAGAACCACACATGCCAAACAAAACAGCCTCTCAGGAAAAACCTTCAGAGCCCCAACTGCCACCACTGGCTTCCCAAAACCTCTCCCTCCCACATGAGCCTCTCTCTGCCTCCCACAATCCTCCTGCTCTTGAGGCCGATTGGCTGGGTCATGTGGGCAAAGTCAAAAAAAGTCCCCCAATGAGCAGTTTTGTGGTCTGAAAGGGCAGGGAAACAGCCCATTGAGCATCACCGCAGAGGAGCCAAACAGCTAGTTGTTGCTGGGGCCGCTGTGAGCCAATCATCAGCCGGCAGCTGGAAGTTTGCTGGCAGCAGGAATTTTGCTGGGGCCCCTTCGGCTGTGGCTCTCAACATCTTCCCCTCTCTGTTTAAACAACACGCATGTGGCTTAGGGACCGTGCCTGCCTTAGGTTGTCCAATAGTACATATGGTCTTTACCCGTTAAGTTGGTACCATTGCAATTGGATCTTACCCGTCACTGACTACCCGTCCAGTATAGAGCCACACCTGTGGAGAGGTCTTTGTACCAGCGGGGGTGGGGGAGGTTCTTTGCCTCACCTCTGTTGGCCCCCCCAAATTTTAGCTGGACGATCATGACACGCAGAAGGGAGGAAGATACACCAAGCCAATTGACGGCTCCTTTTGGAAAAATTGTACCACCGATGACATCATCAGCAAATATACCCCAACACTACGACAAGTCGCTGCACCAACAGATAGTTCACAATGCATTTAGGTGAGTTCACATGTGTCCAGGCAAGTTCTGCAAGCAGTACAGGGATGGCTATTGCAGAAGCTGTAGATTGGAATTATCTTTGATTTCACCTGCACTGGGATGAAGATAGGAACTCTGGCAATAATGTCTAAAGAAAAAAATTATGTAACATTCCAGAAGGCACTAAAACCAAAAAAAAAAAAAAAAAAAAAAACATATGTAACATTCCAGAAGGCACATCAAAAACCAAAATGGCCCAAAAAGCATTCATTGAGGATGAAGTCTCTCACCTTCCTCTGTAAGGTTCCTGACCTCCATAAAATGAGAATAGGGATTTATTGGGTCAAATGAGTTCTTCAAAACCCTGCAGAGGGTAGCCAATGGGTTATTGGGTTTTTTCATTACTCCAATTCACATCAAGAATCTATACTCCACAGACAGTAGCCCTCAAATTAGAGAAGCAGAGCAGTACTAAAGTCAGGGTTATTTGATCACTCCTGATTCACAGAATGGGTCTCCAGGCCACCTTGACTTTAGGCAAATGAGAGGAAAGGGAGATTATTTTGGACACTGTCTTGGGCTGTGCCCCTCAAGGAAACGTCAAGCCAGAGGTTATGATGAGCGTCTATATGGAAGAAGATGAGGGCCATTTGGGAGTTTTTTGGTTTTCCTTGTGGTCATTTATGTGGCAGTCGGAAGAGATGACTGGGTCCACCAGGGCTTGAACTCTGGTGTGATTCCCCTTAGAGACTGAGTTCTGGAACTTACCTCAGAGAAGTATTGCCATGATTTGTGTTGGGATTTTAGGCGGCCACCCATGAGAGTCGCCCGTTGAAACTGAGATCTAGGCCTGGGGTGGCTTTCCACAGAGCACTGGGAATCTCAGACAGAATATCATATGATATTATTTTGAAATACTTGCCAGACATAGTTGAGAGTCAAAACACACATGGACCTCACATTGTAGACCTCAATTGGCCTGGCTTCATGTGACTATTTGGCCACTCTTTGGAAAGCCTTGCCTGTGAGAGTTCTCCAGAACATTCCTTGAAATGAGCTTCCTCAACATTGAATAATTCCTGAAAGAATTGAAACAAATAATGCCTCCAACTTCATCCTTGTAAAATGGCTAGATAAATACCATGAAATTTTTGAAATTCGCATGATGAGGTGGCACTGGAGAACCTTTGATGTTCTGTTGCTCATCATTAGTGTACCAGACAGTGCCTTGATTGATTGGGTATAATGAAAGTGGTGTAGAACAGAGATGCCGGTTAGATGGAGACTGCGGAGTATTTGGCCCAGAACTGTGGTGTGCAGGTGTGTGATAAAATATTTATGGTGGTGCCATGTGGATCTGCCATTGATTTCCAAATGGCTTTTAGCTGACATGGTGCACCCAGCAGACCCTTATATGCAAAGGCATCTTGTTATATGGAGAGGTTTCAGGGCAATGTTCAGAATCAGGTTGCTATGGTCAAGGGGGCAAGCTATGTGGGATAGAAGCCGGATTGGTGCGTTCTCCTGGAGACTCTGACCCACCACATGTCACAGAACTCCCTCCAACACTATGTCCCAGTTGAACTCCTTGTATTTCTTGAAGCAAATACCAAACTCCCAGTTCAGCACCAAGAAACACCATGAAAATTGAAGGATGACTAAATGGCTTCATCGTCCACACAGTTAGACACTTTGGCCCAGTGGCCTCTGTTTACCTACAAAGAGAAAAATCAGCACTGCTGCCTCAGGTTCATTGGAAAATAAGAAACCATGTTCTCCAGGTCACATAGATTCAGACCCAGCTTTGATGGTTTCACTACAAATGAAGACAAAGCTACTGACAACAACATATATTTCAAGTGCCACACCTCAGAGGCAGTTTCTCCAGAAGTCTTTTTTCCAGCAGACCTCCATGGTTGTGGAGTGTTTACCCAGTTCCTTACTTCTGGAAACTCCTCTACCTGCTCCCAGGTTGAGAACTCCTGAGAATTTTCCATTCCAGATATGTATTCACAGATTTTCTTACTCTTCTCCTCTAATTGTGTCTCACTTGGGGCAAAGGTAATGTCAAGGCATTGTTCTAGGTGAGAGTGGGAAGATTATTGCGTAGCACATATTTGCATACACATTGGATACATTATCCTATTTTCCATTTGAAATACTGAATTCCCGACACTAACCCATACCCAAGAGACTCTGACTACTTATCCTAAATGATGGAGAAAAAGAAACCTAACAGAATAGAAATACAGGCCTTTTGTAGGAGGCATGGTGTATACTTGGATTTTCCTTCTCCTTTATCAAGGATATGTGTTATGAATCTAGTCAACTTTTCATTGTAAAATTTCTCCATGAGTTTTCAAAGTTAACACATATGTAAATTCCTGTCTCCTTTTCTCTGTAGCCTCTTTAGAACATGTATATTTTTATGCATATATAGACTCCTACCTGGTAACACACGTACATTCTTGTGAGCTCACTGACTTTGGAATATACAAATTATGAGAATAGATAACTTCCCCTAAATACTGATGGAACTGAAAATTCAACCTATGGGTGAGCTTCCTAGTGAACAACATCATACATAAATCCATGTTCAGTAAAATGAATATTTTTAGATATGTGGATGATACATATTTCATGATAAATTTTGATTGGCATATATATTGCTACATTTTATTGTTGTGTGTGTGTGTATATGTATATATATGTATATATATGTATATATATATATATATTTATATATATCTATGTATATATATATATATATATATATATATATGTATATATATATATATATTCACGAGATTTTCCAGATTTTCCAAAACATGAAATAAATGTGTCTTATTATACACTCCCTAAATTCATTCAAGTTCATGTATGTGGATTTAAAATCAACATTTTACATGATTATCATCAGTCTGGCTGGGCACAATTCAGGAGCCAACTGTCAAAAGAAACGAACTTTATTTTTAGAACCACACAAACCAAACAAAACAGCTTCTCAGGAAAAACCCTCAGAGCCCAACTGCCACCACAGTCTTCCCACAAGCCTCTCCCTCAACCACAAGCCTCCTCCTTTTGAGGCCGATTGGCTGGGTCACATGGGCGGAGCCAAAAAAGTCCACCAATGAGCAGCTCCGTTGTCTGAAAGGGCAAGGAAACATCCCATTGAGCATCACCACAGAGGAGCCAATCAGCTAGATGTTGCTGGGGCCTCTGTGAGCCAATCATTCACTGGCAGTTTGAATGGGCGGGGAAACAGCTCAATGAGCATCTGCAGTGAGCATCACCACAGAGGAGCCAATGAGCTAGATGTTGCTGGGGCCGCTGTGAGCCAATCATCAGCCGGCAGCTGGAAGTTTGCTGGCAGCTGGAGGTTTCCTGGGGCCCCTTTGGCTGTGGCTCTCAACATCTCCCCCTCTCTGTTTAAACAACAAGCATGTGGCTTAGGGACCATGCCTGCCTTTGGTTGTTCAAAACTACATATGGTCCTTACTGGAGAACCTTGGCTGTGGCTATCAACAGGATTTGTATGTACCATTCACTGAAGTTAGTTTTCAGTACTAGGAAACAAATATGTATTTCAGGTGGATAAATATTTCTGCGAAAAATCTTGTGAAAAGTTGATTTTAAATCCACATACTTGAACATAAATGAATTTAGGGAGTGTAAATAAGATACATATATTTCATATTTTGAAAAATCTGGAGAGTGTGTGGGTGTGTGTGTGTACACACACACACACACACACACACAGATATTAAAATGTAGCAACATATATGCAAATCGAAATTCACCATGAAATATACATCAATCACAGATCCAAAAATATTCAATTTTCTTAACAGGGATTTATGTATAATGTTGTTCTACTAGGAAGCTCACCCATTATTTGAATTTTCAGTTCCAACAGCGTTTAGGAGGAGTGATGTCTTCTCACAAATTGTATCTCCCAAGTCAGTCACCTCACAAGAATGTAGGTGTGACACCAGGTAGGATTTGATATGTGCATATAAAAATACATTGCTGAATAGGCTACAGACAAAGGGAGACAGGAATTCACATATTTGTTAACTTTAAAAACACATGGAGATCTATTTCAATTAAAAATAGACTGGATTTATAACACCTAACATTTATCATGAAAAAGGCAAGATCAACTATACACCATGCCTCGTCTGAACTGCTTGTATTTCAATTCTGTTTGTGTTACTTTTCTGCATCATATTAGAATTAGTAGTCAGAGTCTAGTAGGGTATGGGTTCGTGTCAGGGATTCAGTATTTCGAATGGAAAATTGGAAAATGAATCCAATGTGTATGCAAATATGTGCTACACACAAAAAATTCCCACTCTCATTCAGAACAATGGCCTGAAATAACCACGCCCCATGTAAGAAACAATTAGAGGAGAAGAGTTAGAAAATCTGTGAATACATACGTAGAATGGAAAATGCTCAGTAGTTCACAACCTTTGAGGTGGAAAAGACGTTTCCAAACCTTAGGGACAGGGTAAAACTCCACAAACATGGAACTCTGCTGGCCTAAACACTTCTGGAGATACTGACAATGAGGTTGGGTACTTGAAATATATGTTGTTGTCAGAACCTTTAGCTTCCTTTGTAGTGAGACCATCAAACTTGGGTCTGCATTTTTGTGACCTGGAGGACATGAATTCTTATTGTCCAATGAACATGAGGCAGCAGTGCTGAATTCACTCTTTGTAGCTAAACTGTGGCCACTGGGGGATAAGTGTCTCCCCGTCTGGAATTTGAAATCATTTGGTCATGCTCCACTTTTCCTGGTGTTTCTTGCTGCTGCAGTGGGTGTTTTGTATTTGGTTCATGACATACAAAGAGTTAAACTGGGACACAATGCTGGAGGGAGTCCTGTAACGTATGGTGTGTCAAGGTCTGCAGGAGAATGCACCAACCAGGCTTCTATCCCCCATTGCTTGCCCCCTTTACCATAGGAACTTGATTCTGAATATTGCCCTGAAAACTCTCCATGTAACATGATGCCTTTACATACAAAGTTCTGCTAGCTGCACCATGTCAGTCACAAGCCATTTGAAAGCCAATGTAAGATCCACATGACCCCACCACAGATGTATTGTCACACACCTGCACACAACTGCTCTAGGCCCACTAATCAGCAGGCTCCAACTTACTGGCATCTCTGTTCTACACCATTTTCATGAAACACAGTCAATGAAGGCATTTTCTGGTACACTCATGATCAGCAACAGGACATCCAAAGGTTCTCCAGTGCCACCTGGTCATGGGAATTTCAAAATTTGGTGGTAGTTATCTAGCCATTTTTGAAGGATGAAGTTGGAGGCACTGTGGGTTTAAATTCATTCAGGAGCCATTAAATATTGAGTAAGCTCATTTTGATGAAAGCTCTGGAGAACTCTCACAGGAAAGGCTTCCCAAAGAGTGGCCCAAGGTCACATGAAGCCAGGCCCATTGAGGTCTACAATGTGAGGTCCATGTGTGTTTTGACTCTCAACTATGGCTGTCAAGTCTTTCAAAATAAAATCATGTGATATCCTTGCTGAGATTCTCAGTGCTCTGTGGAAAGGAACCCTGGGCTTAGATCTCAGTTTCCAAGGGTGACTCTCATGCATGGCCTGCTAAAATCCCAACACAATTCATGGCAATACTTCTCTGAGGTCAGTTCCAGAACTCAGTCTCTAAGGTAAATCACACCTGAGTTCAATCCCAGGTGGACCCAGTCATCTCTTCCAAACGCCACACAAATGACCACAATTAAAACCAAAACACTCCCACATGGCCCTCATCTTCTTCCATATAGACACACATCATAACCACTGGCTGGTGGTTTTCATGAGTTGCGCAGCCTAAGACAGTATCCAAAATAAGCTCCCTTGCCCCTCATTTGCCTAAAGTCATGGTGGCCTGGACACCCTTCCGGTGAACCATGAGTGATCAAAAAGGCTTGCTGTTAATACTGCTTCGATTTTCCAATTTTAGGCCTACTGACTCTTCGGTTTAGATTCTTAATGTTAAATGGAGTCATGAGAAAAACCAAGCACCTCTGGGCTAGCCTCTTCAGGGCTTTGAAAAACTCATTTGACCAAAAAGATCTTGATTCTCACTTGATGGAGGTCAGGATCCTTAGAAGAATTCGAGAGACTTCATCCACAATGACTGCTCTTTTGGCCATTTTGGTTTTGGATACACAAGAGATCTTTCTTTAGATCCCTCAGGTTCTGAGAATCTAGGCCACAGCCTCACAGGGGGCCAAGAGCCTGAATCAGACACATCCCATTCCAAAGCAATTAAGCAAAGAGCCACAGGTGATGCCCATTTATTTCCATTTGAAAACTGTTTTCTTCATGCTTCACAAAGGGGTGGCCTGAGGCAAAGATGTTCCTGACATTCAGTGCAACAGAACAATAGGTAAGCAAAATTCCCAAAGCAGGGTTTCTCCACTGAGACTTTCCTGGTCACACTGATATCTGAGTTTTCTGAGATGCTCACCATTCCCTTCAGCTATGTAGTACATGGCCATGTCACAGAGCTTGGAGGTGGTACATATTTTGGACACAAAACCATCAGTCTATTCTGGAGAGTGCCCACAATTCAGGAAGAAAACAGGAACTTAGGAAGGTAGTAGGTGTTGCCCATCTATAAGACAAGCCACAGTCCATTCATAAATCGGGCAGGATGAATGCTGAGAAGATTTCAACTAGACAGGACTCATCCATTGATGCATTTTCTTTTCTAATGTCTACAACCAGGGGCACAGTGGGATACACTGATATCCAAACACATGCCTTGTCAAACGACTTACTACAAACAGGTCCCGCCAAAACAAACAAACCGCCATTCCTACCTATTCTCAGAACATGAGACAAATTCACAAATCCCCACCCACACCCACAAAGACACCTCCTTCCCCCAAGTAGGTCTGTGACTATCTGGAGTTTCCACTGACTCGTGGGCCATAGTATGTTCCAAATAAATGGCCTTCCTGTCTCAGACCTGCTTTCCTTGTGCAACTCTGTGAATTTGTCAGGAGCCAGCAGTGTGCCACTACCTGCTTTCTCAGGAAAAACCCTATTCAGAGCTTTCCTGCGTTTTGGACATCCTCACATCAGTAGGTACCAAAAATGAATGTCTGTGTCCTTGGTAAATCCAAACAAGGAGACCACTGGGACTGGGACTGGACTGGCTATGGGTTCCTGTCTTCCTGGATCCCAAGTTCAGAGAGTTCCAACACCAAAGAAGTGATGTGAGGTCACTTCCTTCAGGAACTGAATCAGATCACTGCCTTGGCAACCTCTTTGTCCTAACAGTTGCTTCCAAGGCTACCATGAGAAAGAGGCTGCCCCTACTTCCTGTGACACTTTCACAAGTTAGAATGCTATATCAACCATAGGCACCCGGGAGCAGCTCTCCACACAGGCCTGGTTTGGTCCATCTTCTCTACATTAAAAAGAGAAAGGCTGATTCAGAAACAACCCTTCATTCTGACCATGTTGTTTGCCAGGGAAGATGACTTTTGCTCTCTCAGGTCCTTCATAGCTGCCTACATCTTCTCCAGTGATCATTTCTGCATGGAATTTTGTGGTTCTCAGCAGGTGGAAGATCCCCTACATTCCTATATTGTAAGACCAACTTTGTCCCTGCTCCTCTGTAAAGTTAGATTGAGGGAACAGTGTATGGTTAGGGTTAATAACATGTTCGATTTGGGTTAGAAATTATTCTGCTGGATGAATAATTGTACAAGAATAATGAGGTAAAATGTATGTAGGAAAACAGAAATCTAAGTAAAATTTGAAGGCCAGAAGGGGATTGGGCTTCAAGGGATTGTGATACTTAGCATTGCGATCAAGGGATTGTGATACTTAGCATTGAATTATGTTCTGCAGAGATGTCTCAGAGAGATCGATATACAATGGCATAAGACCCTGTACCTTGGATTATTGAATGTAGAAGAGAACATCCAGTCAGAAAGCATTAATAGGTAGGATTAGGAAGATAGTCAGTAGGTTTAGGAGGAAGAGTGATTATAGGATTTGGAACAAAAGTTTCTTAGCAATAGGGTTTCGATTAGAGTGTGAATGGAAATGTCAGCACATGTGAAGAGTCAGTCACAATGATGAACTGGGGAAAATATGTAGGAAAGCAATCAATAGAGACTCTATGAAATCAGGAAAAGTATAAAGTGAGAGAAAGGATTAGATGTTTTCAACAGGGTTGAATTTGAATATATAATCTTAGGAAGAAACAAATATATTGTCACAAATAGGATTGATTTTTGAGAGCATTAGGCAACTTGGACATGGATGTTTTTAGTAATCCATATTCACTTTACATTTAGGCTTTGGTACAAACATAAGTGTGACCTTTTCTTTTTGTGTCCAAATATTACTGTGATAAAATGTATATGTAGATAAGGTGACATGAGTATTTCTTCCATCATTTCTGAGACCAATAATTTGAAGACGTATAAATTAGTTTTGGGTTTACAAAGAGGTGTACCCTGTGTCTATGAATATAAAGAAAAAGCATGAATAGACTGTACAGTGAATAAATAATATAACTGGTTTCACTTTAAATCATGGATTGAACTGATATCTGAAAATATATAAGAAATATTATATTGATACAAAATCATTCATTCCAACCAGTTATACATCTAATGGTAATATTGGGGTTATGGATTATCATGAAGGGTGTGTGAGTTTTGCTTCAAAAGTGATTATGGAAATCGAAAATAGTAAAGTCTCATGAGAAGACCAGTCAAGAAACATGGAGGAATACATGTGTTTCGAAGCAGAAAATGATTGAAAGTGAAACAAATGCCTATAATTTTGTAACTTGTGGATGAAATATATATCTTATAATGTGCATAAACTGAAGAAATAGTAAAATACCAGTGGTGAATAAGAATGAACATAAAAATACACATCATGTCCCATAGGAATCTACTTGCATTAATGAGAAACTGGGTCAATTATTGTAGAAATATTAGTATTTGTATTCATGATTCACTGAAGTTAATTTTCAGTAATAGGAAACAAATAGTATTTCAGGTGGTTGAATATTTCCGAGAATAATCTTGTGAAATGTTGACTATAAATCCTCATACATGAACTAGAATGAAATTAAGGAGTGTATAATAAGACACATATATTTAATATTTTAAAACATCTGGAGTGTGTATACACACACACACACACACACACACACATTAAAAAGTAGTAGTATATATGCCAATCGAAATTCATCATGAAATATATATCATCCACAGATCGAAAAATATTCATTTTCCTGAACATGGAATTATGTATAATATTGTTCAACTAGGAAGCTCACACAGAGGATGAATTTTCAGATCCCACAGTGTTTAGGAGGAGTGATCACTTCTCACAATTTGTATCTGCCAAGTCAGACACCTGACAAGAATGTACGTGTGATACCAGGTAGGATTCTATATATGCATATAAAAATAGATGTGCTGAATAGGCTACATAGAATGGGAGAGAGGAATTCACATATTTGTTAACTTTAAAAACACATGGAGAACTATATCAATTACAAATTGACTAGATTTATAACACCAACACTTTGTCACGCAAAAGCCGTGTCCAACTATACACTATGCCTCCTCTGATATGCTTGTATTTCTATTCTGTTTGAGTTATTTTTCTCCATCATATTAGGATTAGTAGTCAGAGTATAGTAGGTTATGGGTTAGTGTCAGGGATTCAGTATTTCAAGTAGAAAATAGGAAAATGAATCTAATAAGCATGAAAATATGTGCTACAAAAAATATTCCCACTCTCATCCAGAAGAATGCCTTGAAATTATCATCGCCCATAGTATGACACAATTAGAGGAGAAGAGTTAGAAAATATGTGACTACATATCTGGACTGGAAAATGCTCAGCATTACACAACTATGGAGGTGGTAGAACAGTTTCCAAAAGTAAAGGACAGTGTAAACCCTCCACAAACATGGAGCTATGCTGGCCTAAAGACTTCTTGAGAAACTGCCTCTGAGTTTGGGTAGTTGAAATATATGTTGTTGTCAGGAGCTTAACTTCCTTTGTAGTGAGACCATCAAAGTTTGGTCTGCATCTATGTGACCTGGAAGACATGGTTTCTTATTTTCCAATGAACATGAGGCTGCAGTGCTGAATTCACTCTTTGTAGCTAAACTGTGGTCACTGGGGGCTAAGTGTCTCCCCATGTGGACTTTGAAGCCATTTGGTCATCCTCCACTTTTCCTGGTGTTTCTTGCTGCTGCACTGGGTGTTTTGTATTTGCTTCACGACATACAAGGAATTCAACTGGGAAACAGTGCTGGAGGGAGTCCTGTAACATGTGGTGGGTCAGGGTCTGCAGGAGAATGCCCCAACTTGGCTTCTATCCCACATTGCTTGCCCCCTTGACCATACCAACCTGATTCTGAACATTGCCCTGAAACCTCTCCATATTACAAGATGCCATTTCATATAATGGTCTGATGGCTGCACGAAGTCAGTCACAAGCAATTTGGAAGCCAATGTAATAACCACATGGCCACACCACAGATGTATTATCACACACCTGCACACCACTGCTCTAGGCCCACTACTCAGCACGCTCTAACTTACTGGCATCTCTGTTCTACACCATTTTCAAGAAACCCAGTAAATCAAGGCACTGTCTGGTACACTCATGATCAGCAATGGGACATCCAATGGTTATCCAGTGCCACCTGGTCATTGGGAATTTCAAAAATTTTATGATATTTATCTATCCATTTTTCAAGAATGAAGTTGAAGGCACTTTGGGGTTTCCATTCATCCCAGAACCATTAAATGGTGAGGAAGCTCATTTCAATGAAAGCTCTGAGGAACTCTCACAGGCAAGGCTTCTCAGAGTGTGCCCAAAAGGTCACATGAAGCCAGGCCCTTTAAGGTCTATAATGTGAGGTCCTTGTGTGTTTTGACTCTTAACTGTGGCTGCCAAGTTTTTCAGAATAAAATCATGTGATATCCTTGCTGAGATCCTCAGTGCTCTGTTGAAAGCTTTCCTGGGCCTAGATCTCAGGTTTCAAGGGCGACTCTTATGCATGGCCTCCTACAATCCCAACACAACTCATGGCAATACTTCTCTGAGGTCAGTTTCAGAACTCAGTTTCTAAGGGGAATCACACCAGAGTTCAAGCCCATGTGGACCCAGTCATCTATTCCAAACGCCACAAAAATGACCACATTTAAAACCAAAACATTCCCACATTGCCCTTATCTTTAACCATATAAACACTCATCATTAACTCTGGCTGCAGGTTTCCAAGAGTGGCGCAGCCCAAGACAGTGTCCAAATAATGCACCCTTGCCCCTGATATGTCCAAAGTAAGGGTGGCCTGTTCACCCTTCTTATGAACCAGGAGTGATCAAATAGGCCTGCCATAAATACTGCTCTGCTTCTCCAATTTGAGGCCTACTGACTGTCAGGTATAGATTCTTTATGTGATTTGGCATCATGAGACAACCCAAGCAGTTCTGCAGGAATTTGAAGAACTCATTTGATCCAAAGGATCCCTATTCTCACTTGATGGAGGTCAGGAACCAAACAGAAGAAGGCAAGAGACTTCATCCACAATGACAGATTTTTTGCCATTTTGGTTTGGATGCACACATGGGATCTTCTTTAGATCTATCAGGAGCTGAGAATTTTAGCCACAGCCTCAAACAGGGCCTAGTGTCTGATTAAGACACATCCCTTTCCAGAGCAATTAAGCAAAGAGCCACAGGTGATGCCCATTCATTTCCATTTGAAAACTATTTCTTCAGGCTTCACAAAGGGGTGGCCTGAGGCAAAGACCTTCCTGACATTCAAGGCAACAGAAACATAGATAAGCAAATGGAGCCAAGCAGGGTTTCTCCACTGAGACTTTACTGGTCACACTGGTATCTGAGTTTTCTGAGATGTTCCCAATCCCTTCAGCTATCAAGGACATGGCCATGTCACAGAGTTTGGAGGTGGTACATATCTTGAACAATAAACCATGATACTATTCTGGAGAGTGGCCAGAATTCAGGAAGAAAACAGCAACTTAGGAAGTTAGTAGGTGTTTCCCATCCATAAGGCAAGCAACAGTCCATTAATCAATTGTGCAGGATGAATGCTGTGAATCTTTCTACTAGACAGGACACCTCCATTGATGCATTCTCGTTTCTAATGTCTAAAACCACGGACACAGTGGCTACACAGACATAGAAACACTCGCCTTGTCTAAAGACTTACTAGAAAAAGTCGACTCCAAACCAAACCAACCACCTTTCCTACCTATTCTCAGAACATGAAACAAAACCACAAACTCACACCCACAACCAAAAAGGCACCTCCTTCCCAAAAATAGGTCTTTAACTATCTGGAGTGTCCTCTGACTGGTGGGCCATACGATGTTCCACTCGAAATGGCCTGTCTGGTCTCAGATCTTGTCTCCTTGGCCAACTCTGTTATTCTGGGAGGAGCCAGTGGTTAGCCACAACCTGCTGTCTCAAGAAAGGCCCCTCTTCAGAGCTCTACTGGCATTTGTCCATCCTCACATCAGTAGGTACCAAGAAGGTCTGACTCTGTACTTGGTAAATCCAAACAAGTGAGCCCACTGGGACTGGGACTGGGACTGGCTCTTGGTGCCTGGCTTCTTGCATCCCAATTTCAGAGAGTTCCATCACCAAGAAAATGAGGTATGTCACTTTCTTTGGAACTGAATGAGGCCACTGCCTTGGCAACAACTTTGTCCTAACACTTGCTTACAATGGTCCCATGAGTTGGAGGGTGCCCCTACTTCCTGTGACAATTTGACTAGTTAGAATGGTATATCAAAATAGACACCATGGAACAGCTCTCCACGAAGGCCTGGTTAGGTCCATCTTCTCTACATTAAGAAGAGAGAGTCTGATGCATACACATCCCTTCGTCCTGTGCAGGTTGTTTGCCATGGAAGATGGCTTTTGCTCATTCAGGTCCTTCATAGCTGCCTACATCTTCTCCAGGGATAATTTCTACATCGAACTTTGAGGTTCTCAGCAGTTGGAAGATCACCTACATCCCTTATTGAAAGAATAGCCCTGTCCCTGCTCTTTTGTAATGTTAGATTGAGGCAACAGTGTATGGTTAGGGTTAATAACAGGTTCGATTTGGGTTAGGAATCATTCTGCAGGATGAATAATGGTATTGGGAACCTGCAATATATAGAAATATAGTGGTTAAATATAAGTATGGAAACAGAAATCTAGGTAAGATTTGAAGCTCAGAAGTGCATTGGGCAATAGATTGGGACACGTAGCTTTGAATTACGTTCTGCATACATATTTCAGAAAAATCGATATACAATGGCATAGGACCTTGTACCTCGGATGATTGAATGTAGTAGAGTACATCCACTCAAAAAGGGATAGTCGATAGGATCAGGAAGATAGTCAGTATGTTTCGGAAGAAGATAGAGTATAGGATTTGGACCAAAGTTCATTAGCAATAGGGTTTTGGTTAGAGAGTGAATGTCAATGTCATCACATGTGTAGGGTCAGTCACAATGTTGAACTGGGAAAAATATGTAGGAAAGCAGATATCAATAGAGACATTAGGAAATCAGGCAAAGTATAAAGTGAGTGAAAAAACTAGACATTTCCAACAGTTTTGAGGTTGAATATATAATCTTAGGAAGAAACAAAAATGTGGTCACCAATAGGATTGACATTTGAGAGCATTAGGCAACCTGGATATGGATGTTTTTAGTAATCCATCTTCAGTTTCCATTTAGGCTTTGGTACAATCATACGTGTGACTTTTGCATTTTGTGTCCAGAATATTACTGTGGTAACATGCATATGTAGATCAGGTGACATGAGTATTTCTTCCACCATTTCTGGGAGCAATATTTAGAAGAAGAATAAATTAGTATTGGGCATACTAAGAGGTGTACCCTGTGTCTATGAATATAGAGATAATGCATGAATAGACCATATAGTGAATAAATAATATAACTGGTTCCACTTAAAATAATGGATTAAACTGATATCAGAATATATATAAGAAATACTATATTGATATGAAATCATTCCTTCCAACCAGTTATACATCTAATGGTGATATTATAGTTATGGTTTATCATGAAGTGAGTGTCAGTTTTGCTTCAAAAGTGATAAAGGAAATCAAAAATAATGTATTTGGAAAGAAGTCTCATGATAAGACCAGTCAAGAAACCTGGAAGAATCCATGTGTTCTGAAGCAGGAAGTGATTGAAAGTGAAACAAATGCCTATAAGTTTGCTAACTTGTGGATGAAATATGTATCCTATGATGTGCATAAATTGAAGAAATAGTAATGTACCAGTGTTGAATTAAAATAAATTTCAAAATACACATCATGTCACATAGGAATGTACTTGCATTGATGTTAAACTGGGTCAGTTACTGTAGAAGTATTAGTATTTGTATGCAACATTAACTGAAGTTAGTTTTTAGTACTGCAAACAATATGTATTTCAGGTGGATGAATATTTCTGAGAATGATCTTGTGAAAAGTTGATTATAAATCCATATACATGAACATGAATGAATTTAGTGAGTGTATATAAGACACATATATTTCATATTTTGAAAAATCTGGAGAGTGTATATATATATATATACAAAAAAAACACACACAGACAATAAATTAGCAATCGAAATTTATCATGAAATATATATCTTCCACAGATGCAAAATTATTTCTTTTAGAACATGGATTTATGTATAATGTTGTTCTTCTAGGAAACACACCCCTAGGTTAAATTTTCAGTTCCAACAGAGTTTAACAGGAGTGATCATTTCTCACAAATTGTATTTGCCAAATTAGCCTCCTCACAAGAATGTAGGTGTGATACCAGGTAGTGTTCTATATGTGCATTTAAAAATACATGTGCTGAATAGGCTACAGAGAAAGGGAGAGAGGAATTCACATATTTGTTAACATTAAAAACACATGGAGAACTATTTCAATTAAAAATTGACTAGATTTATAACACCTACAATTAATCATGCAAAAAACAAGTCCAACTATACACCATGATTCCTCTGAACTGCTAGTATTCCTATTCTGTTTGTGTTATTTTTCTCCATCATATTAGGAGTAGTAGTCAGAGTTTATTAGGGTATGCGTTAGTGTCAGGGATTCAGTATTTCGAATGGAAAATTGGAAAATGACTCTAAAGGGTATGCAAATATGTGCTACACAAAAATGTTCACACTCTCATCCAGAAGATTGCCTTGGCATTACCTTAGTTCCAAGTAAGATACAATAAAGGAGAAAAGTTAGAAAATCTGTAAATACATATCAGGAATAAAAAATGCTCAGGAGTTCACAAACTTGTAGGTGGTAGAGGAGTTTCCAAAAGTAAGGGACAGGGTAAACACTCCACAAACATTGAGCTCTGCTTGTGTAAAGACTTCTTGAGAAACTCTCTGAGGTTGGGCTCTTAAAATACATGTTGTTGTCAGGAGCTTTAGCTTCCTTTGTTGTGTGACCATCAAATCTGGGTGTGCAAATATGTGACCTGAAGGACATTGTTTCTAATTTTCCAATGAAAATGAGGCAGCAGTGCTGAATACTCTTTTTGTAGTTAAACTATGGCCACTGGGGTGTAAGTGTCTCCCCGGGTTGACTGTGAAGCCATTTGGTCATGCTCCAATTTTCGTGGTGTTACTCCTTGGTGCACTGGGAGTTTGGTATTTGCTTCATGAAATACAAGGAGTTCAACTGGGACACAGTGCTGGAGGGAGTTCTGTCACGTGTGGAGGGACACGGTCTGCATGAGAATGCACCAACCAGGATTCTGTCCCACATAGGTTGCCCCTTTGTCCATAGCAACCTGATTCTGAACATTTCCCAGAAACCTATCCATATAACAAGATGCCTTTACATATAAGGGTCTGCTGGCTGTACCCTGTCAATCACAAGGCAATTGGAAGCCAATGGCAGATCCACATGCCCCAACACACATGTTTTTTCACACACCTTCACACCACTGCTCTAGGCCCACTAATGAACAGGCTCCAACTTACTGGCATTACTGTTCTACACAATTTTCATGAAACCCAGTCAGTCAAGGCACTGTCTGATACACTCATGATCAGCAACAGGACATCCAAAAGTTTTCCAGTGCCACCTGGTGATGGGAATTTCAAAAATTTCATGGTATTTATCAAGCCATTTTTCGAGGATAAAGTTGGAGGCTCTGTGGGTTTCAATTCATTCAGGAACCATTAAATGTTGAAGAAGCTCATATCAATGAAAGATCTTGAGAACACTCACAGGCAAGGCTTCCCAAAGAGTGGCCAAAAGGTAACATGAAGTCAGGCCCATTGAGGTATACAATGTGAGGTCCATATGTGTTTTGACTCTCAAGTGTGGCTTTAAAGAATTTCAGAATAAAATCATGTGATATCCAGGCTGAGATTCCCAGTGCTGTGGGCAAAGCCACCCTGCACCTAGATCTCCCTGCACCACAATTAATACCTGAGATGTTGGTTGCATGGCCTAGTAAAATCCAAACACAATTCATGACAATACTTCTCTTATGTCACTTCCAGAATTCAGTCTCTCAGAGAAATCATACCAGAGTTCAAGCCCAGGTGGACCCAGTCATCTGTTCCAAGCACCAAACAAATTACCACAATTCAAAACAAAATGCTCCCACATGCCCCTTATCTTATTTCATGTAGACACTCATCATAACATCTGAATGGAGGTTTCCATGAGGGGCACAGCACAAGACAGTGTCCAAAATAACCTTTCTTGCCCCTCATTTGCCTAAAGTCAGTGTGGCCTGGAAATCCTGACTGTGAACCAGGAGTGATCAAATACACCTGCCGTTAATACTCCTTGGCTTCTCCAATTTGATGCCTACTGACTGTGGGGTTTAGAATATTTATGTAAACTGGATTCATGAGAAAACCCAAGCACCTATGAGCTAAACTCTGCAGGGCTTTAAAGAACTCATTTGACCCAAAGGATCCCTATTTTCACTTGATGGATGTCAGGAATCTTAGAGAAGAAGGTGAGAGTCTTCATCCACAATAACTGCTCTTTTGGCCATTTTGGTTTTGGATGCACCCATGGGATCTTTCTTTAGATCCATCAGGTGCTGAAAATCTAAGCCACAGCCTCACACAGGGCCAAGAGGGTGATTCAGACACATCCCTTTCCAAAGCAATTAAGCAAAGAGCAAAACACACACAGACATTATAAAGTGGCAATATATATGCCAATTGAAATTCATGATGAAATATATATCGTCCACAGATCCAAAAATATTAATTTTACTGAACATGGATTTATGAATAATGTTGTTAAACTAGAAAGGTTACCCTTAGGTTGAATTTTAAGATCCAATAGCATTTAGGAGGAGTGATCTCTTGTCATAATTTGTATCTGCCATGTCAACCACCTCACAAGAATGTATATGTGATACCAGGTAGGATTCTATATGTTTATATAAAAATACATGTGATGAATAGGCTACAGAGAAAGGGATAGAGGAATTCACATATTTATTAACTTAAAAAACACAAGGAGAACTATTTCAATTAAAAATTAACTAGATTTATAACACCTACCCTACATAATGCAAAAGGAAAGTCCAACTATACACCATGCCTCTTCTGAACTGCTTGTATTTCTATTGTGTTTGTATGCACTGTGGGTTTCAAGAACCATTAAATGTTGAGGAAGCTCATTTGAATGAAACTCTGGAGAACTCTCATAGGCAAGGCTTCCCAAAGAGTGACCAAAAGGTTAGATATAGCCAGGCCCATTGAGGTCTACAATGTGAGGTCCATGTGTGTTTTGACTCTCAACTATGGCTACCAAGTCTTTAAGAATAAAATCATGGGATATCTTGGCTGAAATTCTCAGTGCTCTGTGGAAATCCACCCTCGTCCTTGATCTTAGTTTCCAAGGGCGACTCTCATGCTTGGCCTCCTAAAATATCACCACAATTCATGGCAATACTTCTCTGAGTTCAGTTCCAGAAGTCAGTCTCTAAGGGGAATCACACAAGAATTCAAGCCCAGGTGGACCCACTCATCTCTTCCAACCGTCACACAAATGACCACAATTAATACCAAAACACTCTCACATGGCCCTCCTCTTCTTCTATAAAGGCACTCATCATAACATCTGGCTGGAGGTTTCCATGAGGGGCACAGCCCAAGACAGTGTCCCAAATAAGCTCCCTTGCCACTCATTTGCCTAAATTCAGGGTGGCTTGGACACCCTTCTTGTACACCAGGAGTGATCTGAAAGGGTAAAATAAATTGAAATTAAAGTGTAAAAGTTGAAGTGTAAAAGACTGGGTTTTGTAAAGTTTCTAAGCTGCAAGGCCTGAGGTAAAATGTAAAGGACCAGGTATTGTTAAGTTCCTATGCTACATGCAAAACCTGAAATTCCTGTAGCTTGTAGTACAATTCCCGACTGCCCAGTAAATATTCCCCCTGACCGCCTGGTTATTTAATAACCTAGGACCCTGTGTGGCCTGGCACATAGGCATTGCAAGGCCTAAAGCAATCTGTTTGAATGTGTACCTCGCTTTAGAACTGACCTATCACTCCTGCCTCACCTGTTCCTGCCAATGAGTGAACTAATCATGTTTAGGAATTGTTGTTTGATTTTTCTGCGGTGTATGTTGATTTCTTAAAGGAGACTGTGATATATGTAAAGTCCCGCCCTCCCCAAAAAGTGTACTTAAGCACTGCTCAACCCCTGCTCGGGGCTCTGGGCTGCTCTCCCTTCTTGAGTGAGCACGTAGCCCCAGCATGCTGGATTGGATCCTCAATGAACGCCTTTTTCTGTTGCATGAGCTGTGGTCTCTTGGTGGTCTCTTCCTCCGACGTTCACCGGATCCTTACATTTGGTGCGTTGGCTGGGAATCACGCAGCATAGGACAAGGACACCCCAACAGACCCCTCTGGGGGTAAGTAAGGCGCTTCTTTCCATTTTTCCTTGCGATCGCTCAGAGCTTTTTGTTCAGGTTCCGTTTTTCCGTTTTTGGTTTGGGTTGGCAGAGTGGCTGCCAGCGGAGAACGTAAGTTCCCCCTGTCAGTGGTGGACAAACGTGTCCTAAAGCCACAGACCACGTCCTCGCAAGGGATGCCTTGGAGGACTCAGGGAGTGATGGATGTGCCCTCATTGGGTGAGGAGGGATGGATGAGCCCACATTAGGTGACTCTGCTGCCAACCCATCATATCTTGCTGGCTACTTTTTTATCTCAGTTTGAATCACTGTCTGTCTTTGTGGTCTAACCCATCAGGTTTTGCCAGTTACTAGGTTCTAATCTTTACTTCTGAACTCGTGTTAAATGTTACCTGTGTGTACATGTTTGTGTCACGTTTGTATTGTCCTTGTCTCTGTTTGAGAAACTCTCATTATGGGACAAAGCCATTCCATGCCTCTGTCCTTGAAGCCTTTCCTGGTCCCTGCCTCCAATCCGACACCGTCACCCAGGATCCTATCACTCAAACCTTCTACTCCTTCCCCTCTTCCCTCCATTCTCCCTGAGTCACAAGATTGTAGATCTTGGGGTTGTGAACAAACGGGAGCTGCATGATGGTCTTTGTGTGTCTTTTTATCTGAGTTTCTGTTAAATGTGATGGCATTGTTTGGACCGATGCAGAGTCCCGAGTTCCAACCTGCCTTACATATGTGGAAGTTACTTTAGCTAAATTTTAAACTAATGCTTCTCCTGTGAGGGACCAAAAGTCAATAGAACCGCCAGTTTTTCTGTTCTCACCTTTTGCACCTCTCTTAGCTGTGTTTTAAAGAACTTTGATAAACTTTACTCCCCTTTGTTAAGCAAGATTACGGAAGCAGTGATTTTTTTCTTCCTGTAGTTGGCTTGAGCATGCCCACTGCAGAGGGAAATGTCTGGGGTCAAAGAACTTTGATATCTCGCTTAAACTTTTCTCAAAACCCTGTCCTCATTATTAAATTGGCATTAATTGGCTTTGGGATGGGAACCAAGCCTTCAGTCATAAATTTTGACACCCCAGAGGGGACTTTAAATAAACCCCACTCTGCCCTCTTGGGGAAGCCTAGCACTCAAAACAACTGCAAGCAGAGGATGAAATTTTTGGGAGCTGACTTCTGCAAAGTTGGGAGACATAGAATATGCCTGGTGCCTGGGGTCAAAGCAAACCAGAGGAACTAATCCTGTAAGTAAATGGTGAGGCTAAGGGACTCCCAGCAGCTGACAGAGCCATTTTGCTGTGGGGAACTCCCTTATTCCTTACGTGCACTTTAAGGATTTCTCCACCTCTGTTTACTTAACAAAAGGGACAATGAATGCATTAATATGTTGATATTATAGATTTTTTCTTGGGGATGATCTAGGGTGAATGTGTATCTAAAAATGATTTTTTTTTTATTTTAACCATCTCGTATCTAAATGGGTTTCTAAAGCATTGCACTATGTTACAGTTAAAAGTTGGGTTTAAACAATTGTTTAGTTTGATTTCAGGTAGTTCATGCTAGGAAACTTAAATACTTAGGATAAAAAATAATTAAAGAGTTTTAATTTTGAACTAGGCAGCCTGAAAAAATTTCACTAGATATACCAGTGCATTAACTTGGGAAGAGATAATAAATTATGATATGGTATCTATTCCCATCAGTGTGTAAGATTTTAAAAAATGGTACTAAATTAAAACGTTGGTCTGGCTTATTGAAATGACATTAATTAGCAACAGTCTTGGAAATTTTTAAAGCTTAATTTCGGATACACATGGTAGTGTGTGGTTCTTTTTAAAAAATTTTCAGCCAATTTAATGTAACTTAATACTATTAGAAACTTCATAACAAAGAAAGGGGCTTAACGATCCTATAGAAACTTCTTCTGATGGTGGCTTTAATATTATCAAAAAATGATCCTATTTTCAGTTTTGTGTGAGCAAGTTTTTCTAGTGTAGAAAAATCTAAAGATATAAAATTTTGAGAATTACATCTTAAACTTGCATCAAAATTTTCAACATCCAAACCTGGAAATTATGACTTATAGCTAAAATGCCTTAGACCTGAGGTTTCTGCTACGAATTCCAGTCTTTTCAGTTTTCCAGACCTCAGCAAGGACTTAAGTTGATATGCAAATAAAAGAAGCCTGCAGCACTCAGCAGGAGACAGATAAAAAAAGAGTAAATGTGTCTTTTTACCTGAACTCAAACTAGACCTAACCAAAAAATTATATTATACGGTATTTACTAATTACTGGCCAGTCATCTTTTTTAGGACTCTTGCTTTTCTTAGATTCTGTATTTTTTTTTTGAACTCATGATCTTGATTCTGCTGATGGGTTAATGTTTTCTGATCAGTTCTATTTTTGATCGACTCTGGAGTTTTTAGCATTTCAATGGAGATTTCACCTGAAAAAGCTACAAGGCTTTTATTATTGTGTTATGTGTTACATTTGTGTTACGTGTTGTATGTTGGTATGTCTGTATGTGTGTATGTCCATATATCATGCAGTGATATGACAATTGACAGATGAGGAGCACTCATGAAAAATTTAAGAATGTATCCAAATGTCTTTGATTCACGTGATTCATATGTTTTAATTCAAATTGGGTAAACAGATAAAAATAAAGATGTCTTTAAAATTAGGCCAATAAGTTTTCTAGGTTTTCAAAAAGGCCCTAATAAAATGTAGATGTCTATAAAATAATCTGCCTAAATTCAGAAATTTACAAGTATTGTATTGAAATGTGAACAGAAAGAGGTTAGTAGATGAAAAAGAGAAACTAAAAGGTTCCAGATATAGATCTAATAGAGGAAAAATGTGTTTCTGGATAAGAGAGTCTATATGATTAAGTAATTAAAGGGGTTTAAGTAAATAATAAAAAAAGGTTTGTGTAACTTGGTTATATGTGTAAGTTTTGAGCAAGTAATCTTAAAAAAATAAACAGCTGGTAAAACAAGTACTGTTTTTATAAAATTGTGCCATGTTATTTCTTTAAAATCTAAACTTGTTTAATACAAAAACATCAATGTAATTGTGGTGTTAATGTGTTCATATCTTCCAGGTATACAAGTCTGTAAGGTAGAAGCTTGCAAAGACCATTGTATCAAGCTGGTGTTCTAAGGTTGTATGGTAATTCTAGGCTTAAAAGAAAAACATGTTGGAGATTTATGTATATCATTTGTGTTCTATAATTGGACTTGTTATCAATAAGATATGTACAGTTCCATGTTACTTTTTACACTGAGATGCAATTTAAAAGTATTTTTAACTTAATGAGAGCCAAATCTGTGAAGGTTTTATTGTAAACACAAAGGTAATACCCATTCATTTCCATGTGAAAACTGTTTTCTTCAGGCTTCACAAAGGGGTGTCCTGAGACAAAGACTTTCCTGATATTCAGGGCAACATAACAATAGGTAATCAAAAGGCCCAAAGCAGGGTTTCTCCACTGAGACTTTACTGGCTACACTGATATCTGAGTTTTCTGAGATGCTTGCCATTCCCTTCAGCTATCCAGTATATGGCCATGTCACAGATCTTGGAAGTGGTTCATATATTGGACACAAAATCATGAGCCTATTCTGGAGAGTGGCCAGAATTCAGGAAGAAAACAGGAACGTAGGAAGATAGTTGGTGTTGCCCATTGATAAGGCAAGCCACACTCCATTTATAAATTGTGCCGGATGAATGCTGGGAAGTTTTCTCCTTGAGAGGATACACCCATTGAGGCATTCTCTTTTCTAATGTCTACAACCACGGACACAGTGGGATACACAGACCTAAAAACACTCGCCTTGTCAAAGGACTAACTAGAAACACTCCACTCCAAACCAAACACACCCCCTTTCCTAACTATTCTCAGAACAAAAGAAAAAACCACAAACCCATACCCACAACCACAAAGGCACCTCCTTCCCCCAAGTAGGTCTGGAACTATCCAGAGTGTCCTCTGACCGGAGGGCCATACTATGTTCCCCAGAAATTGTCTGTCCTGTCTCAGATCTGGGCTCCTTGGTCAACTCTGTGAAGTTTTCAGGAGCCAGCAGTGAGCCTCTACCTGTTTTCTCCGGAAGGGCCGCTCTTCAGAATTTTTCTGGAATTTGGCCATTCTCACATAAGTAGGTACCACAAAAGACTGACTCTGTCCTCGGAAAATCCAAACAAGTGAGAACACTGGAACTGGTGCTGGGACTGAGTCTTGGTGCCTGGCTTCCTGGAACCCAAATTTGGAGAGTTCCATCAACAAGGATGTGAGGTGAGGTCACTTCCTTTAGTAACTGAATGAGGTCACTGCCTTGGCAACCAATTTGTCCTAACATTTGCTTCCTAAGGTCTCATAACATGGAGGATGTCCCTACTACCTGTGACACTTTCACAAGTTAGAATAGTATAGAAACCATAGTCACCTGGGAACAGCTCTCCACAAAGGCCTAGTTTGGTTCATCTCCTCTACCTTAAGAAGAGAGAATCTGATTCAGACACAACCCTTCATCCTGACCAGGTTGTTTGCCATGGAAGATGCCTTTTGCTCTATCATGTCCTTCATAGCTGCCTACATCTTCTCCAGGGATCATTTCTGCATGGAACTTTGAAGTTTTCAGCAGGTGGAAGATCCCCTGCATTCCTGTATTGTAAGACCAAACCTTTCCCTGCTTTTCTGAACACTTAGATTGAGGGAACAGTGTATGGTTAGGGTTAATAATATGTTCAATTAAAACCAAAATACTCCCACATGGCCCTCATTTTCTTCCATGTAGACATTCATCATAACCTCTGGCTGGAGGTTTCCATAAGGGGCGCAGCCCAAGACAGTGTCCAAAATAAGTTCCCTTTCCCCTCATTTTCCTAAAGTCAGGGTTTCCTGGACACCCTTCCTGTAAACCAGGATTGATCAAATAGGCCTGCCAGTAATATTGCTCTGTTTCTTCATTTTGAAGCCTACTGACTGTGAGGTATAGATTCTTTATGTGATTTGGAGTCATGTGAGAACCCAAGCACTGCTGCAGGGCTTTGAAGAACTCATTTGTCTCAAAGGATCCCTCTACTTACTTGATGGAGGTCAGGAACCTAACAGAGGAAGCAAGAGACTTCATCCACAATGACTGATCTTTTTGCCATTTTGGTTTTGGATGCACACATGGGATCTTTCTTTAGATCTATCAGGTGCTGAAAATCAAAGCCACAGCCTCTCTCAGAGCCGAAAGGATGATTCAGACACATCCCTTTCCAAAGCAATTAAGCAAAGAGCCACAGGTGATGCTCATTCATTTCCAATTGAAAGCAGTTTTTTTCAGGTTTCACAAAATGGTGGCCTGAGGAAAAGACCTTCCTGACATTCAGGTCAACATAACAGTAGGTTAGCAAAAGGCACAAAGCAGGGTTTCTCTACTGAGACTTTACTGGTCACACTGATATCCGAGTTTTCTGAGATGCTCCCAATTCCCTTTATCTATCCAGTACATGGCCATGTCACAGAACTCGACAGAGGTCCATATCTTGGACAAAAAAACATGAGCCTATTCTGGATAGTGGCCAGAATTCAGGAAGAAAACAGGAACTAAGGAAAGAAGTAGGTGTTGCCCATATAAGGCAAGCCACAGTCCATTCATAAATTGGGCAGGATGTGTGCTGAGATGCTTTCTACTAGACAGGACACATCCATTGATGCATTCACTTTTCTAATATCTACAACCACGGAAAAAGTGGGAAACACAAACATAGAAACACTCGCCATGTCAAATGACTTACCAAAAACAGTCCACTCCAAACCAAACATACTGCCTTTCCTACCTATTCTCAGAACATGATACAAAACTACAAATTCACACCCACACCCACAAAGGCACCTCCATTACCCAAGTAGGTCTGTGACTATCCAGAGTGTCCTCAGACTGGTGGGCCTTACTCTGCTCCCTCGAAATGGACTTTCCTGTCTCAGATCAGGTCTCCTTTACCAACTCTGTAAAGTTGTCAGCATCAATCAGTGAGTCACTACCTGCTTTCTCAGGAAAGGCCCCTCTTCAGAGCTTTCCTGGCATTTAGCCATCCACACATCAGTATGTACCAAGAAAGACCGACTTTGTCCTTGGTAAATCCAAACAAGTGAACCCACTGGGACTGGGACTGGGACTGGCTCTGAGTGCCTGGCTTCCTGGATCCCAAGTTCAGAGAGTTCCATCACCAAGGAAGTGAGGTAGGTCACTTCCTTCAGGAACCGAATGAGGTCACTATCTTGGCAACCACTTTATCCTAAATTTGCTTCCAAGGGTCCCATGAGAGAGAGGCTGCCCCTACTTCCTGTGTCACATTCACAAGATAGAATGGTATATCAACCATAGGCACATGTTAACAGCTCTCCACACAGACCTGGTTTGGTCCATCTTCTCTACATTAAGAAGAGAGAGGCTTATTCAGACACATCGCTTCATCCTGACCAGGTATTTTACCAAGGAAGATATCTGTTGCTCTCTCAGGTTCTTCATAGCTGCCTACATCTTCTCCAGGGTTTATTTCTGCATGGAACTTGAGGTTCTCAACAGGTGGAAGATCCCCTATCTACCTGTATTATAACACCAACTCTGTCCCTGCTCTTCGTAAAGTTAAATTGAGGGAACAGTGCATGGTTAGGGTTAATAGCATGTTCGATTTGGGTTAGGAATCATTCTGTGAGATGAATAATGGTATTGGGAACCTCCGATATTACAAGCATATATAGGTGTAATATAAGTATGAAAACAGAAATCTAGGAAAGATTTCAAACCCAGATGAACATTGGGCCCTTGATTGGGATACTTAGCTTTGAAATATTTCCGCAAAATTGTCTCAGATAAATCGATATACAATGGTATAGGACCTTGTACCTTGGATGACTGAATGAGGAAGAGATCGTCCAGACAAAAAGAGATAGTTCGAAAAGTTATTTAGATATAGGGTTTTGGTTAGAGAGTGAATGTAAATGTCAGCATATGTGAAGAGTCAGTCACAGTGATGAACTGGGGAAAATGTGTAGGAAAGCAGATATCAATAGAGACATTAGGAAATCAGGGAAAGTACAAAGTGAGTGATAGGATAAGATGTTTTTAACATGGTTGAGTTTGAATATATAATCTTAGGAAGAAACAAATATGTAGTCACCAATAGGAATGATATTTGAGATCATTAGTTAATCAGGACATGGATGTTGTTAGTAATACATGCTCACATTAAATTTAGGCTTTGGTACAATCATAAGGGTGTCCTTTGCATTTTGTGTCAGGAATATTACTGTGATAAAATGTGTATGTATATCAGGTGACTAGAGTATTTCTTCCACCAATTCTTAAAGCAATATTGTAAAGACTTATAAATTAGTATTTGGGATACAAATAGGTATACCATCGGTCTATGAATATAGAGATGATGCCTTAATAGACCATACTGTGAATAAATAATATAACTGGTTCAAACTTTAAATAATTGATTGAATTGATATCTGAAAATATATAGGAAATCTTATATTGATATACATAAGTTCATTCTAACCAGTTATACATCTAATGGTAATTTTAGCATTATGGTTTATGATGAAGAGTGTGGGAGTTTTGCTTCAAAAATGATTATGGAAATCGAAAATAATATGTTTGGAAATAATCTCATGCAAAGAACACTCAAGAAACATGGAGGAATACATATGTTCTGAAGCAGCAAGTAATTGCAAGTGAACCAAATGCGTACAGATTTGTGAACTTGTGGATGAAAAGTATTATCCTATGATGTCCATAAACTGAAGAAATTGTAATGTACCAGTGTTGAATAAAAATGAACTTCAAAATACACATCATGTCCCATAGGATTTTACTTGCATTGATGTTAAACTGGGTCAGTTACTGTACAAATATTAGTATTTGTAAGCACCATTCACCAAAGTTAGTTTTCAGTACTGGGAAATAAATATGTATTTCATGTGGATGAATATTTCTGAGAATAATCTTGTGAAAATTTGATTATAAATCCACATATAGGAACATGAGTTAAATTAATGAGTGTATAATAAGACACATATATTTCATATTTTGAATAATCTGGAGAAAAAAATATATATATATATAGATACAAACACAGACATTAAAATGTAGTAATATGTATGCCAATCAAAATTCATTATGAAATATATATCATCCTCATATCCAAAAATATTCTTTTTACTGAGCATGGATTTATGTATAATGCTGTTCATCTAGGAAATTCACCAATACGTTGAATTTTCAGTTCCATCAGTATTTAGGGAGAGTGATCTCTTCTCACAATCTGTATCTTCCTAAAACAGCAAGCTCACAAGAATGTACGTGTGATACCAGGTAGGATACTAAATATGCATAATAAATTTCATGAGATGAATAGGCTACAGAGAAAGGGAGACAGAAATGTACATATGTGTTAACTTTAAAAACTCATGGAGAAGTATTACAATAAAAAGTTGACTAGATTTATAACACATACACTTGATAAAGCAGAAGGCAAGTCCTAGTATACACCATGCCTCCTATGTACGGCCTGTATTTCTATTCTGTTAGGTTTCTTTTTCTACATCATATTAAGATTAGTAGTCAGAGTCTAGTAGGGTATGGGTTAGTGACAGGGATTCAGTATTTCTAATGGAAAATAGGAAAATGAATCTAATGTGTATGCAAATATTTGCTAGACAAAAATCTTCCCACTGTCCTCCAAAACAATGCCTTGATATTTCCTTCGCCACAAGTAATACACAATTAGTGGAGAAGAGTTTGAAAATCTGTGAATATATATCTGGAAAAGAAAATGCTCAGGGGTTCACAACCTTGGAGGTGGTAGAGGAATTTCCAAAAGTAAGGTACAGGGTAAACACTCCACAAACATGGAACTCTGGTGGCCTAATGAGTTTTTGAGAAACTGCCTCTGAGTTTGGGCCCTTGAAAAATTTGTTGTTGTCAGGAGCTTTAGCTTCCTTTGTATTGAGACCATCAAACCTGGGTTGGCATCTATGTGACCTGGATGACATGGTTCCTTATATGCTATTGAACATGAGGAAGAAGTTCTGAATTTTCCTTTTGTTAGTAAACTGAGGACACTGGGGTCTAAGTGTCTAACCATGTGATCTGTGAAGCCATTTGGTCATACTCCAATTTTCGTGGTGTTTCTTACTGCTGCACTGGGAGTTTGGTATTGGCTTCACGTAATACAAGGAGAAAAACTGGGACACAGTGCTAGAGGGAGTACTCTCACGTGTAGTGGTTGAGGGTCTGCAGGAGAATGCACCAACCAGGCTTCTATCCCAAAAAGCTTGCACCCATGTCCATAGCAACCTGATTCTGAACATTGCCCTGAAACCTCTCCATATAACAAGGTCCCTTTACTTGTAAGGTTCTGCTGGCTGCAACATGTCAGTCACAAGTCATTCGGAAACCAATGGCAGAACCACGTGTCCCCACGACAGATGTTTTATCATACACCTGCCCACCACTGCTCTGGGCCCACTAATCAGCAGGCTCCAACTTTCTGGCACCTCTGTTCTCACCATTTTAATGAAACCCAGTCAATCAATGCAATGTCTGGTACACTCATGATCAGCAACAGATATCCAAAGGTTCTCCAGTGCCATCTGTTCATGGAAATTTAAAAAATTCATGGTATTTATCTAGCCAATTTTCAAGGATGAAGTTGGAGGCACTGTGGCTTTCAATTTATTCAGGAACCATGAAATGGTGAGGAAGCTTATTTCAATTAAAGCTCGGGAGAACTCTCAGAGGCAAGTTTTCCCAAAGAGTGGCCAAAAGGTCACATTAAGCCAGGCCCATTGAGGTCTACAATTGAGGTCCATGTGTGTTTTGACTCTCAACAATGGCTGCCACGTCTTTCTGAATAAAGTCATGTGATATCCTGCCTGAGATTCCCAGTGCTCTTTGGAAAGCTATCCTGAGCCTAGATCTCAGTCTCCAAGGGCAACTCTCATGTGTGGCCTCCTAAAATCCCAACACAATTCATGTCAATACTTCTCTGAGTTCATTTCAGTCTCTAAGGGGAATCACTCCAGAGTTGAAGTCCATGCGGACCCAGTCATCTCTTCCAACCACCACACAAATGACCACAATTAAACCAAAACACTCCCACATGGCCCTCATCTTCTTCAATATAAACTCTCATCATAACCTCTTGCTGGAAGTTTCCATGAGGGGCGCAGCCTAAGGAAGTGTCCAAAATAAGCTCACTTGCCCCTTATTTGCCTAAACTCAGTGTGGCCTGGAAACCCTTTCTGTGAACCAGATGTGATAAAATAGGCCTGCCATTAATACTGCTCTACTTCTCCAATTTGAGGCCTACTCTCTGTGGGGCATAGATTCTTTATGTGAATTGGGGTCATGAGAAAATCAAGCACCTATGGGCTACCCTCTGCAGGGCTTTGAAGAACCCATTTCAGTGAGTCGAGGAATTGGACCAAATGTTCTTTAGATATAGGGTTTTTGTTAAAGAGTGAAAGTAAATGTCAGCATATTTGAAGAGTCAGTCACAGTGATGAACTGGGGAAAATGTGTAGGAAATCAGATATCAATAGAGACATTAGGAAATCAGGCAAAGTACAAAGTGAGTGATAGGATAAGACATTTTTAACAGGGTTCAGATTCAATATTTAATCTTAGGAAAAAACAAATATGTAGTCACCAATAGGAATGATATTTGAGATCATTAGTTAATCAGGACTTGGATGTTGTTAGTAATACATGCTCACTTTCAATATAGGCTTTGGTACAATCATAAGTGTGTCCGTTGCATTTTGTGTCAGGAATATTACTGTGATAAAATGTGTATGTATATCAGGTGACTAGAGTATTTCTTCCACCAATTCTTAAAGCAATATTTTAAAGACTTATAAATTAGTATTTGGGGTACAAATAGGTATACCATCGGTCTATGAATATAGAGATGATGCCTTAATAGACCATACTGTGAATAAATAATATAACTGGTTCAAACTTTAAATAATGGATTGAATTGATATCTGAAAATATATAGGAAATTTTATATTGATATACATAAATTCATTCTAACCAGTTATACATCTAATGGTAATATTAGCATTATGGTTTATCATGAAGAGTGTCTGAGTTTTGCTTCAAAAATGATTATGGAAATCAAAAATAATGTGTTTGGAAAGAATCTTATGAAAAGAACAGTCAAGAAACATGGAGGAATACATGTGTTCTGAAGTAGGAAGTGATTGAAAGTGAACCAAATGCCTATAAATTTGTGAAATTGTGGATGAAATGATATATCCTATAATGTCCATAAACTGCAGAAATAGTAATGTATCAGTGTGGAATAAAAATGAACTTCAAAATACACATCATGGTCCCATAGGTGTCTACTTGCATTGATGTGAAACTGGGTCAGTCACTGTGGAAATATTACGATTTGTATGCACCATTCACTGAATTTAGTTTTCAGTACTAGGAAATAAATATGTATTTAAGGTGGATGAATATTTCTAAGAATTATTTTGTAAAAATTTGATTATAAATCCACATACACACACATGAGTGAATTTAGAAAGTGTATAATAAGACACATATATTTCATATTTTGGAAAATCTAAAGAGTAGATATCTATATCTATATAGATAGATAGATAGATAGATAGATAGATAGATAGATAGATAGATAATTAGATACTCACATACACAGACATTAAAATGTAGCAATATATATGCCATTCGAAAATCATAATAAAATAGATATCATCCACGTATCCAAAAATATTCATTTTACTGAACATTTATTTATGCATAATACTGTTCATCTAGGAAATTCACCCATAGGTAGAATTTCCAGTTCCATCAGTATTTAGAGGGAGCGATCTCTTCTCACAATTTGTATCTTCCAAAATAAGCAAGCTCACAAGAATGTACATGTGATACCAGGTAGAATTCTAAAGATGCATTAAAAAATACATGTGATGAATAGGCTACAGAGAAAGTGAGACAGAAATTTACATATGTGTTAATTTTAAAAACTCATGGAGAAGTATTACAATGAAAAGTTGACTAGATTTATAACACATACCATTGATAAAGCCGAAGGCAAGTCCAAGTATACACCATGACTCCTATGAAAGGCCTGTATTTCTATTCTGTTAAGTTTCTTTTTCTCCATCATATTTTGATTAGTAGTCAGAGTCTAGTAGGGTATGGGGTAGGGTCAGGGATTAAGTATTTCAAATGGAAAATAGGAAAATGAATCTAATGTGTATGCAAATATGTGCTACACAAAAATCTTCCCACTCTCATCCAGAACAATGCTTTGACATTACCTTTGCCCCAAATAAGAAACAATTAGTGGAGAAAAGTTAGAAAATCTGTGAATACATATGTGGAAAGGAAAATGCTCAGGAGTTCACAAACTTGTAGGAGGTAGAACGGGTTACAAAAAGAGAGAGGGTAAACACTCCACAAACATGGAGCTCTGCTAGCCTTTTTGAGAAACTGCCTCTGAGCTTGGGCAGTTAAAATATATGTTGTTGTCAGGAGCTTTAGCTTCCTTTGTAGTGAGACCATCAATTCTGGGTCTCCATCTATGTGACCTGGATGACATGGTTTTTTATTTTCTAGTGAACATGAGGCAGCAGTGCTGAATTCTCTCTTTGTAGGTAAACTTTGGCCACTGGGGTCTAAGTATCTAACTGTGTTGTCTGAAAAGCCATTTGGTCATTATCCACTTTCGTGGTGTTTTTTACTGCTGCACTGTGAGTTTGGTATTGGCTTCACGATATACAAGGAGTTCTACTGGGACACAGTGCTGGAGGATGTACTCTCACGTGTGGTGGGTTACTAAAATGCACCAGTGGGGCTTCAATCCCACATAGCTTTTCAACTTGACAATAGCAACCTGATTCTGGACATTGGCAGGAATCCTCTCCATATAATAAGATGCCTTTACATACAGTCTGCTGGCTGTACCATGTCAGTCACAAGTGATTTCTAAGCCAATGGCAGATCCACGTGGCCCCACCAGAAATGTTTTTTTCACACACCTACACTCCACTGCTCTAGGCCCACTAGTCTGCAGGCTCCAACTTTCTGGCATCTATGTTCTACACTTTTTCCATGAAACCCAGTCAATCAAGGCACTGTCTGGTACAGTCATGATCAGCAACAGGACATCCAGAGGTTCTCCAGTGCAACCTGGTCATGGTAATTTCAAAAAATTCATGGTATTTATCTAGATATTTTTCAATAATGAAGTTGGAGGCACTGTGGGATTCAATTTATACAGGAACCATTAAAAGGTGAGGAATCTCATTTCAATGAAAGGTCTGGAGAACTCTCACAGGCAAGGCTTCCCAAAGAGTGGGCAAAAGGTCACATGAAGCCAGGCCCATTGAGGTCTACAATGTGAATTCCATGTGTGTTTTGACTCTCAACTATGGCTGACAATCTTTCAAAATAAAATCTTGTGATATCCTGGCTGAGATTCCCAGTGCTCTGTGGAAAGTCACCCTGGGCCTAGATCTCAGTTTCCAATGGCGAATCTCATGCTTGGCCTCCAAAAATCTCAACACAATTCATGGCAATACTTCTCTGAGCTCAGTTCCACAACTCAGTCTCTAAGGGGAATCACAACAGAGTTCAAGCCCAGGTGGATCCAGGCATCTCTTCCAATTGCCACACAAATGACGACAATTAAAACCAAAACACTCCCACAGGGCCCTCTTCTTCTTTTATATAGACACTAATCATAACCTCTAGCTGGAGGTTTCCATGAGGGGCACAGCCCAAGACAGTGTCAAAAATAATCTCACTTGCCCCTCATTTGCCTAAAGTCAGGGTGGCCTGGACAACATTCCTGTGAAACAGAAGTGATCATATAGGACTGCTGTTAATACTGCTCCACTTCTCAAATTTGAGGCCTACTGACTGTGGGGTATAGATTCTTTGTGTGAATTGGAGTCATGAGAAAACGCAAGCACCTATTGTCCAGCCTCTGCAGGGCTTTGAAGAACTCATTTGACACAAATGATCCCTATTCTCACTTGATGGAGGTCATTAATATTACAGAGGAAGGCGAGAGGCTTCATGTACAATGACTGATCTATTTTTCCATTTTGGTTTTGGATGCCCACATGGGATCTTTCTCTAGATACATCAGGTGCTGAAAATCTAAACCACAGGCTCACACAGGGCCAAGAGGCTGATTCAGACAAATCCCTTTCCAAAGCAATGAAGTAAAAAGCCACAGGTGATTCCCATTCATTTCCATTTGAAAACTCTTTTCTTCAGGCTTCACTAAGGTTTGGCCTGAGGCAAAGACCTTTCTGACATTCAGAGCAACAGAACAATAGGTAATCAAAAGCCCCCAAGCAGGGTTTCTCCTAGGAGACTTTCCTGGTTACTCTGATATGTGAGTTTTCTGAGATGCTCGCCATTCCCTTCAGCTATCCAGTACATGGCTATGTCACAGAGCTTGGAGGTGGTACGTATCTTGTACAAAAATACATGATACTAATCTTTAGAGTGGCCAGAATTCAGGAAAAAAATGAGAACATAAGTAGATAGCAGGTGTTGCCCATGGATAAGGCAAGCCTCATTCCATTCATTAATTGGGAAGGATGCATACTGGGAAGTTTTCTACTAGACAGGACACACCCAATGAGCTATTTTCTTTTCTAATATCTACAAAGAAAAACACAGTGGGATACACAGACACAGAAACAGTCTCCTTGTCAAATGACTTACTAGAAACAGTCCACTCCATACCAAACAAACCTCCTTTTTTACCTATTCTCAGATCATGAGAAAAAACCACAAACACAAACCAACACCCACAAATGCACCTCCTTCTTCCAAGTAGGTCTGTGACTATCTGGAGTGTCCTCTGACTGGTAGGACATACGATGTAACCCAGAAATGGCCTTTCTGTCTCAGATCTGGTCTCCTTCGTCAAATCTGTGAATTTGTAAGGAGGCAGTGGTGAGCCAATTCCTATGCTCTCAGGAAAGACCCCTCTTCAGAGCTTTCTTGGTATTTGGCAACCCTTACATCCGTAGGTACCAAGAAAGACTGACTCTGTCCTTGGTAAATCCAAAGAAATGAGCCCACTGTGACTGCGACTGGGACTGGCTCAGGGTGCCTGGCTTCCTGGATCACAAAATTCAGAGACCTCCATCACCAAGGAAGTGAGGTGAGGTCACTACCTTCAGAAAATGAATGAGGTCACTGTCTTGGCCACCACTTTGTCCTAACAGTTTCTTCCTATTGTCTCCTGACATGGAGGCTGCCCTACTTCCTGTGATACTTTCACATGTTAGAATGGTATAGAAACCATAGTCACCTGGGAACAGCTCTCCACACAGGCCTAGTTTGGTCCATCTTCCCTACATTAAGAATAGAGAGGCTGACTCAGACACATCCTTTCATCCTGACCATGTTGTTTGCCATGGAATATTACTTTTGTTCTCTCAGGTCCTTCATAGCTGCCTGCATCTTCTCCAGGGATAATTTCTGCATGGATTTTGAGGTACTCAGCAGGTGGAAGATCTCCTAACTTCCTGTATTGTAATACCAACTTTGTCCCTGCTCTTCTGTAAAGTGAGATTGAGGGAATATTGTATGGTCAGGGTTAATAGCATGTTCGATTTGGGTTGGAAATCATTCTGCTGGATGAATAATTGTATTGAGAACCAGCGATATTTATAAGAATATAGAGGGAAAACATAAGTATGAAAACAGAAATCTAGGTAATATTTGAAGCCCAGAAGGATTTGGACCCTTGATTGGGATCCTTAGCTTGAGTTATGTTTTGCACCGAGGTCTCAGTTAAATTGATATACAATGGCATAAGACCCTGTACCTCAGATAATTAAATGTAGAAGAGAACATCCAGTCAAAAAGGGATTGTGTGTAGGATTAGGAAGATAGTCAGTAGGTTTAGGAGGAAGAGTGAGTCTAGGATTTGGACCAAATGTTCTTTAGCAATACGGTTTTGGTTAGAGAGTGAATATAAATGACACCATATGTGAAGAGTCAGGCACAATGATGAACTGGGGAAAATATGTAGGAAAGCAGACATCAATAGAGACATTAGGAAATCTGGCAAAGTATAACATGATAGGATTAGAGATTTTCAACAGGGTTGAGGTTGAATACATAATCTTAAGAAGAAACAAATTTGTAGTCACCAATAAGATTGACATTTGAGAGCATTAGGCAACCTGGACATGGATATATTTAGTAATCCATGTTCACATTCCATTGAGGCTTTGGTACAATCATAAGGGTGACCTTCGCATTTTGTGTCCAAAATATTACTGTGATAATATGTATATGAAGATCAGGTGACATGAGTATTTCTTCCACCATTTCTGGGGGAAATATTTTGAAAAGATATAAATTAGTACTGGGGATACTAATAGGCTTACCCTGTGTTCATGAATATAGAGATGATGCATTAATAGACCATAATGTGAATAAATTATATGACTGGTTCCAAATTTAAATAATGGATTGTATTGATATCTGAAAAAATAGAGGAAATCATTTATTGATATACATACATTCATTCCAACCACTTACATATCTAATGGTTATCTTAGGGTTACCGTTTATCATGAATAGTGAATGAGTTTGCTTCAAAAATGATTATGGAATCGGAAATAATGTGTTTAGAAAGAAGTCTAGTGAAAAGACGAGTCAAGAAACATGGAGAAATATAAGTGTTCTGAAGGAGGAAGTGATTGAAAGTGAACCAAATGTTTATAAATTTGTGAATTTGTGAATGAAAGGATATATTTTATGATGTCTATAAACTGAAGAAATAATAACGTACAAGGTTTGAATAAAAATGAACTTTAATAAACACATCACATCCAATAGGAATCTACTTGCATTGATGTTAAACTTGGTCAGTTACTGTAGAAATATTACGATTTGTAAGCACCCTTCCCTGAAGTTAGTTTTCAGTACTAGGAAACAAATATGTATTTCAGTGGATGTATATTTCTGAGAATAAACTTGTTAAAAGTTGATTATAAATCCACATATATGAATATGAATGAATTCAGGCGGTGTATAAGAAGACACATATATTTCATATTTTGGTAAATCTAGAGAATATATATATATATATATATATATATATATATATATATATAGACACACAAACACACACACATTATAATGTAGCAATATATATGCCAACTGAAATTCATCATGAAAAATAACTCATCCGCATATCCCAAAATATTCATTTTACTGAACAGTAATATATGTATAGTGTTGTTCATCTAGGAAGCTCACTCATGGGTTGAATTTTCTGTTAAAACAGCGTTTAGGAGGAGTGATCTCTTCTCACAATTTGTATCTGCCAATTCAGCCACCTCACAAGAATGTACATGTGAAACCAGGTAGGATTCTATTTGTGCATATAAAAATACATTTGCTTAATAGGCTACAGAGAAAGGGAGACAGGAATTCACATATTTCTTAACTTTAAAAACACATGGAGAATTATTTCAACAAATAATTGACTAGATTTATAACTCCTACCTTATATCATGCAAAAGGTAAGTCCAACTATACACCATGCTTCCTCTGAAATGCTTGTATTTCTATTCTGTTTGGGTTATTTTTCTCCATTATATTAGGATTAGTAGTCAGAGTTTAGTAGGGTATGGGTTAGTGTCAGGGATTCAGTATTTCAAACAGAAAATTGTAAAATGAATCCAATGTTTATGCAAATATGTGCTAAACAAAATCTTCTCTCTCTCATCCAGAACAATGACTTGACATTCCCTTCGCCACAAGTAAGTCAGAATTAGAGGAGAAGAGTTAGAAAATCTGTGAATATATATTTAGAATGGAAAATGCTCAGGAATTCACAACCTTGGAGTTGATAGAGCAGTTTCCAAAAGTAAGTGACATGGTAAACACTCCACAAACATGGAGATCTGCTGGCCTAATCACTTCTTGAGAAATTGCCTCTGAGCTTGGGCACTTGAAATATATGTTGTTTTCAGGAGCTTTAACTTCCGATGTAGTGAGACCATCAAAGCTAGGTCTGCATCTATGTGACCAGGAGGACATGGTTTCTTATTTTCCAATGACCATGAGGCAGCAGTGCTAAATTCTCTCTTTGTAGCTAAATTGTGGCCAGTGGGGCTAAGTGTCTCCCCATGTGGACTGTGAAGCCATTTGGTCATCCTCGACTTTTCGTTTTGTTTCTTGCTGCTGCACTGGGGGTTTGGTATTTGCTTCACGAAATACAAGGAGTTCAAGTGGGACACAGTGCTGGAGGGAGTTCTGTCACGTGTGGTGGGTCAGTGTCTGCATGAGAATGCACCAACTAGGCTTCTATCCCACATAGCTTGCCCCTTGACCATAGCAACCTGATTCTAAACATTCCCGTGAAAAATCTCCATATAACAAGATGCCTTTATATAGAAGGGTCTGCTGGCTGCACCGTGTCTGTCTCAAGGCATTTGAAAGTCAATGGCAGATCCACATGGCCCCACCAGAGATGTTTTATCACACACCTGCACACCACTGCTCTAGGCCCACTACTCAGCAGGCTCCAACTTACTGGCATCTCTGTTCTACACGATTTTCATGATACCTAGTCAATCAAGGCACTGTCTGGTATACTCATGATCAGCAACAGGACATCCAATGGTTCTCCAGTGCCACCTGGTCATGAGAATTTCTAAAATTTTATGGTATTTATCTAACTATTTTTCACAGATGAAATTGTTGGTACTGTGGGTTTCAATTCATTCAGGATCCATTAAATATTGAGGAAGCTCATTTTAATGAAGGATCTGGAGATCTCTCACAGGCAAGGCTTCCCAAAGAGTGGCCAAATTGTCACATGCAGCCAGGCCCATTGAGGTCTACAATGTGAGGTCATGTGTGTTTTGACTCTCAACGATGGCTGCCAAGTCTTTCAGAATAAAACCTGTGATATCCTAGCTGAGATTCCCAGTGCTCTCTGGAAAGCCTCCCTGGGCTTAGACCTCAGTTTCCAAGGGCGACTCTCATGTGTGGCCTCCTGAAATCCCAACAACATTCATGGCAATACTTCTCTGAAGTTAGTTCCAAATCTCATTCTCTAAGGGGAATCACATCAGAGTTCAAGCCCAGGTGGACCCAGTCATCTCTTCCAACTACCACACAAATGACCACAATTAAAACCAAAACACTCCCACATGGTTCTCATCTTCTTCCATATAGACACACATCATAACCTGTGGATGGAGTTTTCCATGAGGGGCACAGCCAAACCAGTGCCCAAAATAAGCTCCCTTGCCCCTCATTTGCCTAACGTCAGGGTGGATTGGACATGCTTCCTGTGAACCAGGAGTGATCAAATAGGCCTGCCGTAAATGCTCCACTTCTCCACTTTGAGGCCTTCTTACTGTGGGGATTATATTCTTCTTTTTCTAAATTTTTTTGGAAATTTAATTGGAAAGTTAAAAAAATTGTTTTGCAGAATGTTAAATTTCTAATGGCAAAGCCTTCACCTTGTTTGTGAAGGAAACCTTGATGCCTTGCCAATCTGGTAACATGGAGACACTCAAAATTTTCTTTTACATACTACATGGATGAATGGCTACAGCTCATAGTTTTTTAAAACTGAAAGGCAGATACCAGCAAGTAAGATAACAAATAAAAGACAATTTTATTAAAAAATAAAGTTGTTAAATGACTCAAATATTGGAAATTCAATTCTTTTTATTTTTGGTTGTTCAAAACATTATAAAACTCATGATATATCATCTTTCATACATTTGACTCAATTGGGTTATGAACTCCCATTTTTACCCCAAATACAAATCGCAGAATCACATCAGTTACACACTCACGTTTTTACATAATAGCATACTAGTTACTGTTGTATTCTGCTACCTTTCCTATCCCCTACTATTCCCCCTCCCCTCCCATCTTCCCTCTCTACCTCATCTGCTGTTGTTTAATTCTCTCCCTTGTTTTCCCCTCTTTAGCCTCACAACCTCTTATATGTAATTTTGTGTAACATTGAGTAGTCTCCTACCATTTCCATATGCTTTTCCTTCTCTCTCCCTTTGTCTCCCCCCACTCATCTCTGTTTAGTTTTAATATTTTTCTCATGTTCTTCCTCCCTGTTCTCTTCTTATTTGCTCTCTCTATATAAAAGGAAACATTTGGCATTTGTTTTTTAAGGATTGGATAGATTCGCTTAGCATAATCTATTCTAATGCCATTCATTTCCCTGCAAATTCTATGATTTTGTCATTTTTCAGTGCTGTGTAATACTCAATTGTGTATAGATGCCACATTTTTATTATCCATTCGTCTATTGAAGGGCATCTAGGTTGGTTCCAAAGTCTAGCTATTGTGAATTGTTCCGCTATGATCATCGATGTGGCAGTATCCTTATACTGCTCTCTATTAACATCCTCAGGGAAGAGTCTGAGAAGGGCGATATCTCGGTCAAATGGTGGTTCCATTCCCAGCTTTCCCATGAATCTCCATACTGCTTTCCATATTGTACTCACCAATTTGCAGTCCCACAAGCAGTGTACAAGTGTACCCTTTACCCCACATCCTCACCAACACTTATTGTTGTTCGACGACATAATGGCTGCCAATCTTACTGGAGTGAGATGGTATCTTAGGGTGGTTTTGATTGCATTTCTCTGACTGCTAGAGATGGTGAGCATTTTTTCATGTACTTGTTGATTGATTGTATGTCCTCCTCTGTGAAGTGTCTGTTAAGATCCTTGGCCAATTTGTTGATTGGGTTATTTGTTATCTCATTGTTTAATTTTTTTGAGTTCTTTTTATTCTAGATATTAGGGCTCCATCTGAAGTGTAAGGGGTAAAAATTTGTTCCCAGGATGTAGGCTCTCTATTTACCTCTCTTATTTTTTCTCTTGCTGAGAAAGATCTCTTTAGATTAAGTAAGTCCCATTTGTTTATTCTTTTTATTAACTCTTGGGCTATGGGTTTCCTATTAAGGAATTTGGAGCCCAACCCCACAGTATGTACAATGTAGCCAACTTTTTCTTCTATCAGACGCAGTGTCTCTGATTTTATATCTGGCTCCTTGATCCATTTTGAGTTAACTTTTGTGCATTGTGAGAGAAAGGGATTCAGTTTCATTTTGTTGCATATGAATTTCCAGTTGTCCCTGCACCATTTGTTGAATATGCTATCCTTCTTCCATTGCATGCTTTTAGGCCCTTTTTCAAATATAAGAAAGTTGTAATTTTGTGGATTTGTCTCTGTGTCCTCTATTCTGTACCATTGGTCCATCTGCCTGTTTTGATACCAGTACCACACTGTTTTTGTTACTATTGCTTTGTAGTACAGTTTGAACTCTGGATTCACACTTCCTGCTTAGAATTGCTTTCGCTATTCTGGGTCTTTTGTTTTTCCATATGAAATTCATGATTACTTTATTTATTTCTACAAGAAATGCCATTGGGTTTTTGATTGGCATCGCATTAAACCTGTAGAGAACTTTGGGTAATATCGCCATTTTGATGATGTTATTTCTGCCTATCCATGTACAGGGCATACTTTTCCATCCTCTAACATCTTCTTCTATCTCTCTCTTTAGGGTTCTGTAGATTTCATTGCATAAATCATTCACCTCTTTGGTTAGGTTGATTCCCAAGTTTTTTATTTTCTTTGAGTATACTGTAAAAGGAGTGGTTTTCCTCATTTAAATTTCAGAAGTTTTGTTGCTGATATACAGGAATGCCTTAGATTTATGCGTGTTGATTTTATATCCTGCCACTTTGCTGAATTCATTTACTAACTCTAGCAGACCCTTTTGGGTCTGTTAAATATATTATCATGTCATCCAAAAATAGCGATAATTTAAGTTCTTCTTTTCCTATTTTTAAGTCTTTAATTTCTTTTGTCTGTCTAATTGCTCTGGCTAGTATTTCAAGAACTAAATCGAATAGAAGTGGTGATAGATGGCATCCCTGTCTTGTTCCAGATTTTAAAGGGAATGCCTTCAGTTTTTCTCCATTTACAATGATGCTAGCCTGAGGTTTAGCATATATAGCTTTTACAATGTTGAGGTAAGTTCCTGTTATTCCTAGTTTTTATAGAGTTTTAAACATAAAGGGATGCTGTACTTTGTAGAATGCTTTTTCTGCATCTATCGAGATGATCATATGGTTCTTATCTTTAAGTCTATTGATGTGGTGAATAGTATTTATTGATTTCCGTATATTGAACCAGCCTTGCATCCCTGGGATGAATCCCTCTTGATCATGATGCACAATTTTTTTATGTGCTTTTGTATTTGATTTGCCAGGATTTTATTGAGAATTTTTGCATCCAAGTTTATTAGAGATATTGGTCTGTAGTTTTCTTTCTTTGAAGTGTCTTTGTCTGGTTTTGGGATCAGGGTGATGTTGGCCTCATAGAATGAATTTGGAAGAACTCCTTCTTTTTCTATTTTTTGAAATAGCTTGAAAAGTATTGGTATTAATTCATCTTTGAACGTTTTGTAGAACTCTGCTGTATAACCATCTGGTCCAGGGTTTTTTTTGGTAGGTAGTCTTTTGAAGGTTTCTTCTATTTCTTCCTTTGTTATTGGTCTATTTAAATTTTGTGTGTCTTCCGGACTCAATCTGGGCAGATCATATGACATAAGAAATTTATCGATATCTTCATTATCTTCTGTTTTATTGGAATATAGGGTTTCAAAATACTTTCGAATTATCTTCTGTATTTCTGTAGTGTCTGTTGTGATATTGCCTTTTTTATCCCATATGTTAGTAATTTGAGTTCTCTCTCTGCTTCTCTTCATTAGCATGGCTAAGGGCCTGTCGATTTAATTTATTTTCAAAGAACCAACTTTTATTTGTTCAATTTTTTTGTTTCAATTTTGTTGATTTCTCCTCTAATTTTAATTATTTCTTGTCTTCTACTACATTTGTTGTTTTGCTCTTTTTTTTCTAGGTTTTTGAGATGTAGTGTGAGATCATTTATTTGTTGTTTTTTTTCTTTTTTTGAGGAAAGAATTCCAAGAAATGAATTTCCCTCTTAAAACTGCTTTCATTGTTTCCCACAGAATCCGGTATGTTGTGTCTGTATTTTCATTTGTATCTAAGAGATTTTTTTATCTCCTCCTTTATGTCTTCTGTAACCCATTGATTATTCAGTAACATATTGTTCATTTTCCATGTGATGTAGAATTTTTCCTTCCTTCTTCAATCATTAATTTCAAGTTTCATTCCATTATGATCAGATATGGTGCATGGTATTATCTCCATACTTTTATATTTACTAAGAGTTTCCATATGGCATAATATATGGTCTATATTTGAGTAGGACCAATGTGCTGCTGAGAAGAACATGTATCCACTTTATGATGTTTAATATATTCTATATATGTTGGTTAAGTCTAGGTTATTGATTGTGCTATTGAGTTCTATAGTTTCTTAATTCAGATTTTCTCTAGAGGATCTGTCCAATGGCGAGGGTTGTGTGCTGAAGTCACCCGTAATTATTGTGCTATAGCCTATATGACTCTTGAACTTGAGGAGAGTTTGTTTTATGACTTGGCACCACCATTGTTTGGTGCATACAAATTGATAATTGTTATGTCTTGTTGGTGAATGTTGCCTCTTAACAGTATATAGTGTCCTTCTTTATCACTTTTGATTAACTTAGGTTTTAAGTTGATTTTATTCGATATGAGTATGGCCACTCCTTCTTGCTTCTGAGGGCCAACAATGGCTGCGAAGTCTTTCAGAATAAAATCATGTGATTTCCTGGCTGAGATTCCCATTGCTCTGTGGAAAGCCACCTTGGGCCTAGATCTCAGTTTGAAAGGGTGACAATCATGCGTGGCCTCCTAAAAACCAACACAATTCATATCAATACTTCTATGAGGTACGTTCCAGAACTCAGGCTCTAAGGGGAATCACACCAGAGTTCAAGCCCAGGTGGACCAAGTCATGTCTTCCAACCCCCACACAAATGACCACAATTAAAACAAAAAAACTACCACATGGCCCTCATCTTCGTCCATAAAGACCCTCATTAAAAGTTCTGGATGGAAGTTTCCATGAGGGTTGCAACTAAAGACAGTTTTCAGAATAAGCTCCCTTGCCTCTAATTTCCCTAAAGTCAGGGTGGCCTGGACACCCTTCCTGTGAACCAGGAGTGATCAAAAAGGCCTGCCATTAATTCCGCTTTGTTTCTATAATTTGAGGCTTACTGAATGTCAGGTATAGATTTTTTATGTGATTTGAAGTCATGAGAAAATCCAAGCACATCTGGAGAGCATTCAAGAATTCATTTGACAAAGAGGATCCCTAATCTCACTTGAAGGGGGTCAGGAACCTAACAGAGAAAGGCAAGAATCCTCATCCACAATGACTGCTCTTTTTGCCATTTTGGATTTGAATGCACACATGGGATCTTTCTTTAGATCCATCAGGTGCAGAGAATCGAAGCCACAGCCTCACACAGGGCCAAGAGGCAGATTCAGACAAATCCCTTTCCAAAGCAATTAAGCAAAGAGCCACAGGTGATGCCCATTTATTTCCATTTGAAATTTTTTTCTTCAGGCTTCACAAAGGGGTGGCCTGAGGCAAAGACCTTCCTGACATTCAGGGCAACAGAACCTTGATTGGTATACTGAGCTTGAATTATGTTCTGCACCGAGGTCTCAGATAAATCGATATACAATGGCATAGGACCGTGTACCTCGGATGATTGAATGTAGAAGAGAACATCCAGTCAAAAAGGGATAGTCTGTAGGATTAGGAAGATAGTCAGTATGTTTAGGAAGAAGAGTGAGACTAGGAGTTGGACCAAAAGTTCTTTAGCAATAGGGTTTCAGTTAGAGAGTGAATGTAAATGTCAGCACATCTGAAGAGAAAGTCACAATGATGAACAGGGAAAAATATGTAGGAAAGCAGATATCAATAGAAAGATTAGGAAATCAGGCAAAGTATAAAGTGCGTGATAGGATTAGACATTTTCAACAGGCTTGAGGTTGAATATATAATCTTAGGAAAAAACAAATATGTAGTAATCAATAGGATTGACATTTGAGAGCATTAGGCACCCTGGACATGGATGTTTTTAGTAATCCATGGTCACTTTCCATTTAGGCTTTGGTACAATCATATGTGTGACCTTTGCATTTTGTGTCCAGAATACTACCGTGATAAAATTTATATGTTGATAAGGTGACATGAGTATTTCTTCCACCATTATGGGGAGTAATATTCTGGAAACTTATAAATTAGTACTGGTGATACAAATAGGTGTACCTTGTGTTGATCATTATTGAGATGTTGCATGAATAGACCAGATTGTGAATAAAGTATATAACTGGTTCCAACTTTAAATAATGGATTGAGTTTGCATCTGAAAATGTATTGGAAATCTTATATTGATATATATACAATCATTCCCACCAGTTATATATGTAATGGTAATATTAGGGTTACGGTTTATCGTGAAGAGTGAGTATTGCTTCAAAAATGATTATGGAATCAAAAATAATGTGTTTAGAAAGAAGTCTAGTGAAAAGACCAGTAAAGAAACATGGAGGAATACATGTGTTCTGAAGTAGTAAGTAAATGAGAGTGAACCAAATGCCTATAATTTTGTGAAGTTGTGGGTGAAAAAATATATCCTATGATGTCCATATACTGAAAAAATAGTAATGTACCAGTGTTGAGTAAAAATGAACTTCAAAATACACATCATGTCCCATAGCAATCTACTTGCATTGATGTTAAACTGGGTCAGGTACTGTAGAAATATTAGGATTTGTATGCACCACCTACTGAACTTAGTATTCAGTAGTAGAAACCAATATGTATTACAGGTGTATAAATATTGCTGAAAATAATCTTGTAAAAAGTGGATTTTGAACCCACATACATGAATATAAATGAATTTAGGGAGTGTATAATAAGACACATATTTTTCATATTTTTTTAAAATCTGGAGAATATATATACATATATATATATACATATATATACATATATAATATATATATGTATATATATACACATATATATTTTTTTTCCAGATTTAAAAAAAATACATACACACACACACACACACACATTAATATTTAGCAATATATATGCCAATCGAAATTCATCATGAAATATAATTCATCCACATATCCAAAAATATTCATTTTACTGAACATGGATTTATGTATAGTGTTTTTCACTAGGAAGCTCACCCATAAGTTGAATTTTCAGTCCCATCATTATTTAGGGAGAGTCATCTGTTCTCACAATTTTATATTCCAAAATCAGGGAGCTCACAAGATTGTCCGTGTGATACCAGGTAGGATATTATATATATATGTATACAAAAATACATGTGCTGAATAGGATACAGAGAAAGGGAGACAGGAATTTATATATGTGATAATTTTAAAAAATCATGGAGAAATATTACAATGAAAAGTTGACTAGATTTAAAAAACATACTCTTGATAATGCAGAAGGCAAATAGAAGTATACACCATGCTTCCTATGAAAGGCCTGTATTTCTATTCGGTTAGGTTTCTTTCTCTCCATGATATTAGGATTAGTAGTCAGAGTCTAGTAGGGTATGGGTTAGTGTCAGGGATTCAGTATTTCAAATGGAAAAAAGGAAAATGAATCTAATGTGTATGCAAAAATGTGATACACAAAAATCTTCCCTCTCTCATCCAGAACAATGCCTTGACATAACCATCGCTAAAAGTAAGACACAATTAGAGGAGAGGAGTTAGAAAATCTGAATATATATGTAGAATGGAAAATGCTCAGGAGTTCACAACACTGGAGGTGGTAGAACAGTTTCCAAAAGTAAGGGAAAGGGTAAACAATCCAGAAACATGGAGCTGTGCTGGCCTTGAGACTTCTTGAGAAACTTCCTCTGAGGTTGGGAACAAGAAATATATGTAATTGTTAGGAGATTTAGCTTCCTTTGTAGTGACACCATGAAATCTGGGTCTGCATCTCTATGACCTGGAGCACATGGTCCTTATTTTCTAATGAACATGAGGGAGCAGTTCTGAATTCTCTCTTTGTAGGTAAACTGTGGCCACTGGGAGCTAAGTGTCTTTCCGTGTGGACTGTGAAGCCATTTGGTGATCCTCCACTTTCCAGGGTGTTTCTTACTGCTGCACTGGGAGTTTGGTATTTGCTTCACGAAATACAAGGAGTTCAACTGGGACAAAATGCTGGAGGGAGTTCTGTCATGTGTGGTTGGTCAGGGACGCAAAGAGAATGTACGAACCAGGCTTCTATCCTACACAGCTTTCACCTTGACTATAGCAACCTGATTCTGAACATTGCCCTGAAACCTCTCCATATGACAAGATGCCTTTACATATAAAAGTCTCCTGCCTGCACCATGTCAGTCGCAAGTCTTTCGAAGCCAATGGAAGATCCAGGTGGTCCTACCAAAAATATTTATTTACACACCTACAGTCCACTTCTCTAGGCCCACTACTCATTAGGCTCCAAATTACTGGCATCTCTGTTCTACACCATTTTCACGAAAACCAGTCAATCAAGGCACTCTTTGGTACACTCATGATCAGCAACAGGAAATCCAAAGTTTATCCAGTGCCACCTGGTCATGGGAATTTCAAAAATTTTATGGTATGAATCTAGTCATTTTTCAAAAATGAAGTTAGAGGCACTGTGGGTTTCAATTAATTCAGGAACCATTAAATGGCGAGGAAGCTCATTTCAATGAAAGCTCTGGACAACACTCACAGAAAAGCCTTCCAAAAGACTGGCCAAAAGGTCACATGAATCCAGACACATTGAGGTGTACAATGTGAGGTCCATATGTGTTTGGACTCTCAACTAGGGCTGCCAAGTCTTTAAGAATTAAATCATGTGATATCCTGGCTCAGAATCCCCGAGCTCTGTGGAAAGCCATCCTGGGCCTAGATCTCAATTTCCAAAGGCGATTCTCACGTGTGGCCTAGTAAAATCCCAAGAGAACTCACGACAATACTTCTCTGAGGTCAGATCCAGAACTCATTCTTTAAGGGGAATCACACCAGAGTTCAAGCCCAGGTGATCCGAGTCATCTTTTCCAACTACCACACAAATTACCACAATTAAAACAAGAACACTCCCATATGGCCCTCAACTTCTTTCATATTGACACTCATCATAATTTTGCTGGAGGTTTCCATGAGGGGAGCAGACCAAGACAGTGTTCAAAATAAGCTCCTTTGACTCTCATTTGACTATAGTAAAGGTGGCCTGGACACCCATCCTGTGAACCAGGAGTGATCAAATAGGCCTGCCATTAATACTGCTCCAATTCTCCAATTTGAGGCCTACTGACTGTTTGGTTTAGATTCTTTATGTGAATTTTAGTCATGAAATAACCAAGCACCTATGGGCTAGCCTCTGCAGGTTTTGAAGAACTCATTTGACCCAAAGGATCCCTATTTTCACTTGATGGAGTTCAGGAACCTTACAGAGGAAGTCGAGAGACTTCATCCCAATGGCTGCTCTTTCTGCCATTTTTCCTTTGGATGCAAACATGGGAACTTTCTTTAGATCCACAGGTGCTGAGAATCTAAGCCTCAGCCACACACAGGGACAGGGGGCTGATTCAGTCACATCCCTTTTCAAAGCACTTAAGAAAAGAGCCACAGGTATGCCCAATCATTTCCATTTGAAAACTGTTTTCTTCAGGCTTCACAAAGGGGTGGCCAGATGCAAAGAACTTCCTGACATTCAGGGCAACAGAACAATAGGTAAGCAAAAGGCCCAAAGCAGGGTTTCTCCTCTGAGACTGTCCTCGTCACACTGATATCTGAGTTTTCTGAGATGCTCGCCATCACCTACAGCTATAGAGTACATGGCTATGTCACAGAGCTTGGAGGTGGTACATATCTTTTACACAAAACCATGGGCCTATTCTTGAAATTGGCCGGAATTCAGGACAAAAATAGAAACTTAGGAAGGTAGCAGGTGTTGCTCATCGATAAGGCAAGCTACAGTCCATTCATAAACGGGGCAATATGAATGCTGAGAAGCTTTCTACTAGACACGACACATCCATTGATGAATTCTCTTTTCTAATGTCTACAACCACGGAAACAGTGGAATACACAGACATAGAAACACTCGCCCTGTGAAAAGACTTACTAGAAACAGTCCACTTCAAATGAAACAAACCGACTGTCCTACCTATTCTCAGAAAATGAGACAAAACCACAAACCCACAACCACACCCACAAAGGCACCTCCTTCCCCTAAGTAGGTCTTTGACTATCCGGAGTGTCCTCTGACTTGTAGGCCATAATACGTTCCCCCAAAATGGCCTGTCCTGTCTCAGATCTGGTCTCCTTGTCAAACTCTGTGAACTTCTCAGGAGCCAACGGTGAGCCACTAACGACTTTCTCAAGAAAAGCCCCGCTTCCGAGCTTTCCTGGCATTTGGCCTTCTCACGTCTGAAGGTACCAAGAAAGACTGACTGCATTTAGTAAATCCAAACAAGTGAGACCATTGGGACTGGGACTTGGACTGGCTATGGGTGCCTGGCTTCCTGGATCCAAAGTTCAGAGAGTTCCATCACCATGGAAGTGAGGTGAGGTCACTTCCTTCCTGAACTGAATGAGGTCCCTGTCTTGGCAACCACTTTGTCTTAACTGTTACTTCCAAGGGTCCCATGAGATTGAGGCTGCCCCTACTTCCTGTGAAACTTTCACAAGTTAGAATGGTATATCAACCATAGGCACCCAGGAATAGATCTCCACACAGGCCTGTTTTGGTCCATGTTCTCTACATTAAGAAGAGAATCTGATTCAGACACAACCTTTTATCCTGACTGGGTTGTTTGCCATGGAAGATGACTTTTGGTCTCTCAGGTCCTTCATAGCTGCCTACATCTTCTCCAGGGATCATTTCTGCATGGGCCTTTGAGGTTATCAGCAGGTGGAAGTTTCCCTACATTTCTGTATTGTAAAATCAACTCTTTCCCTGCTGTTCTATAAAGTTAGATTGAGGGAATAGTGTATGATTATGGTTAAAAACATGTTTGATTTGGGTTAGAAATCATTGTGCTGGATGAATAATGGTATTGGGAACCTGCTATGTGTATAAGAATATATAGGTGTAATATATGTATGAAAAAAGAAATCTAAGTATGATTTGAAGGCCAAAAGGGCATTGGGCCCTTGATTGGGATACGCAGCATTGAATTACGTTCTGCAGAGATGTCTCAGATAAATCGATATACAATGGCATAGGACCTTGTACTTTGCATGAATTAATGTAGAAGGAACATCCAGTCAAAAAAGGATAGTCGGTAGTGAAAGGTTAATAAAATAGGTACTTGCTATTTCCTGTTTTTCTGTATGCTTAAAAAAACACTGTTGAAATCTTGAGAAATGTTTGCTAATCTTGTTCTAGAATGTACTGTTCCCAACTGCCAAACTGCAGAATGTACTGCCTCACTCGGTGTCACACGAACCGCCCACTCACCCTTACACATCAGTAAACTTCCCTCCCTTCCATCTCCAAGGAATGTATGTAAGCTCTGCATAAGCTGTTCTCAGAGCTCTCTGATCTATTTAAGTTAGCTGTGAGCCCCAGCAAGCTGGACGCAAAATAACCCTTTGCTGTTGCATGAGACAGTCTCTTGGTAGTCTCTTCCTCCAACACTCACCTGACCTTTACATATTGAGGTTCCACCGAGTTCCGGCAGTGGCGGATGAGAGACCCCAACGGGCTCCTCTCGGAGCAAGTAAGGCGCCTCTTTCTGGTTTCAGGTGTCATGTTAGGGCTTGGCAAAATTGCTGGCGATGAAGAGCCTGGGGTCTCTCCGACGGTGGCTGAGAGACGTGTCACAGAGACATAGGGCACCTCCCTGGGGGACCCCAAAGAGGACTCGGAGAATCAAGGAACAATTGCTTCATCGACTCAGTGATATTTTCTTTTAGATTCGGTATTGCCATCCTATCGGGTTTTGCCGGCTACGCATTCCTGGTCTCAGTGTTGGATGTCCATTGCCTGTCTTTATGGTCTTGTCTTATCTGTGTCATGTGTCTTTGCTTTTACTGTTTGTGTACCTTTCATTATGGGACAGAGCACTTCAATGCCTCTGTCCCTGACCCTTGATCACTGAACCAAAGTCCGCTTAAGGGCTCAGAATCTTTCTTTTTTTAGTAAAACGCTGGACCTGGCAGACTCTCTGTGCCTCAGAATGGCCCATCTTTGGAGTCGTATGGCCCCAAGAAAGATCTTTCTACTTCCCACTAATTTATAAAGTCAGAGATATTGTCTTTCAGCCAGGGCCACATAGCCATCCTGATCAACAGCCATATATCTTAACTTTTCAGGACCTCTGCAAATCTCCTCCTCCATGGGTGAAGCCTTTCCTTGCCCATGCCTCTGCTCATACTCCTTCCCACATGATCTCTCAAACCCTCACCTCTTCCTCCTCCTCCACCCTCTGTTTTCCCTGAGTCACAAGATTTGACTCTACTGGACTCTTCCTCCTCTCCTTATCCCCTGCCCTCGTCCCCTAACACACAACACACTCTAAGTGATTCCCCTGCTGCTGACTAAGCCTCTCTACCATTGGAGGAAGCTAAGCTGGTAATAGGATCTGATAATGGACCGATGTTCATGGCCCAGGTAAGTCAGGGGTTAGCCAGGAACCTGGGGATTAATTGGAAGTTATATTGTGCTTATAGACCCCAGAGTTCAGGACAAGTAGAAAGAATGAATAGAACCATTGAAGAGACCTTAATGAAATTAAGCTTAGAGACCAGCATAAAAGATTGGACTGTGCTCCTGACTTATGCAATGTTTCATGCAAGGAAAAATCCTTCTGTTTCTTTGAGTAACCTTACCCCCTGAGAAGTTCTCTATGGTGGCCCTCGTCCAGTAAGGGTCCTAAGCCCAACTGTAAGACCTAAGGATCCTTTCCACACCCTCTTGCTTGACAGACTTAAAGCTCTTGAAAGAACTCAGTGATACCTGTGAACATAGCTGCCCACTGCGTAACAAACTGTGTACCAGGGGATTCCACATCCATATCAAATAAGAGACTTCATGTATGTAAGATGACATCAGGTGTCATCCCTGGAACCCAGCTGTAAAGGACCATACCAGGTGCTACTTATAACACCTACAGTGGTAAAGGTATACAGAATCACTTCTTGGATCCATGCCTCTCATCTCAAGCCTGCTCCTTGTCCAGAATCTTTCTGGAAACTGGAAAAGACTGGTAACAGTTTCAAATTGTGTATTCGCCATGTGGATAAGGTTATATACTCTCCCCTTGGCCACAAGTAGTCCTAACCCTCATCAGCCTTTTAAGCAGCGATGGCTGATCACAAATCCTACTGGAAAAGTGTATAATCGATCTCACATACATCCCCCTTAGGGACCTGGTGGCCATCTCTCCACCCAGACATTTGTCAGCTGGCCATAGGTTTTTTCTATTGGGATATCCCTGATGAAGAAAATCCCACTAAAATACCATTAAATCCCTTGTGTACCATAGATAATGGAAACAAACATTATGGATGTAGGGACACGCGAGCCAGATGCAGGTTGGCTATCCTAGATTACTTGTTTGCCCGGGAAACTATCAAAGCCACAAACAGTAACGGCTGTGTGGGGGAAAAACCGACTTCTTCAGTATGTCATGGAGATGTGAGCATACAGAGGCTGCCTGATGGAACCCAATACTTCATCAAATTCAGTACACAGCATTGGCCATATTACCAAGTAGACAACAGAAAAAGGATGGCCCCCAGAGGGGTCTCTAGATCCTCAAATTTTGCGTGACCTTTTTAACTTCTGCAAGTGCTCAAAAGGGTGAAAGGAGATTCCCCTATGTGGAAGCCCTTTCCCTCCTTAACTCACATCCTGAACTATGCTTCTCCAATAGATTTTTATCCTCAGCCTTCTGCTCCAGACTCTCTGCTGTCACTCCCACCTCAGCAACGTGATTTCTCCCCTCCAATTACTAGATCAGAATCCCAAACCTCCACCAGTTCTCAGACAATTGCCCGCTTGTGAGGTAGCAGGTACTGAGGTACCCCTCCACCCACTCACTCCTCTCTCTTCCTGTCAGTGCCCACACCGGGTCCCACCAGGTCCTCTTTCCAGCTAACCCAAAGCTCAAACGAGCTGAGGAGAGCTCTCAGACCCTTATCCAAGATGTAATATAAATGGCCATTAAAGTTGCTTTGTCATCACTGAAAACAGGTTACTAAAATTTAAAGTCCCTCACAGGATTTTGGGATACTCACTCCCGTTTTCTGCTCTTCTCTACCTGTTCTACTGCTCAAGTTTTTTGCTAGGAAATTCCCAAACACTTTTCCAATTATTCTTTTACATCTCTCTTTTTCCTCATTCTCAGATCCTCGGAGCTTCTCTCAGCCCCACCTTCCCCGTATTCCCCCTCTGTACCAGGCCCACAGAAAAGTCTTAAATGTCCTTCTCCAGAAGTCTTCACCATGGCTGACTTTAGAACTTTCAGCATAGAGTTTCTATAAAGAGTTCAATGTAGATAAACTTTCTCTTTTTGTATTGCCCTGTTATACTTGGCCACTGGCTAAAAAACTCAGTACTTCTAAGCTAGACAACCCCTAACTAGTTTTTCACAAAATATGTGAACAAGTCCTCTGGCCTTCAGCTGGGGCTTCACAGAAATGGCCACATTTCTAAGATAAAGAAATTACCAACTGGGCTCCGTTGTAACAGCTGGCAGGGGGAAAATAAGAAAGGGAATAAAAAGCTCTCCTCCTCCCAGGTGTCCTTGAAAATTTAACTTGCCCAGAACAGAGGAAAAATCAGAAACATATACTGCTTTTTTGAACTTCTGCAGACTGTAAACTTCTGAGCCCCATCCCTTATATGTTGGGTACACAATTCTGAAACTACCTAAACTTGAGTTTCAGGGAACTAATTGATTACAACAGAAGCAATGCCCTCTGAATCCAGTTGCAACAATATAGGACTGTTTCCCTGTCTTCAGTGCTATCTTAGGTGCCTTGCCTTGTCTGTCCCTACAACAGCATAATTCTATATACTTAAACATTGTTTATGTTTTCATGAAATGGTCAACAGATGTGATTATTTTGAAATGTTGCAGATGTTTCCCAGAAAGCTCTATCATGACGCAGGTTCGTTTGAAGATCAAATAGGGGGGGCATACAACCGGTTCCACTGGGAACTTGTATCCCTCACTTTAGCCATCCTATTAGGAATAGGAGTTGCTGCACGGGTGGGCACAGGAACCACTGCCATTGTCCATGGGACACAACAAATGACCCAATTAGAAGAAGCAATAGAGCAAAACTAAGATATTAGAAACCTCCATCAGAGCTTTGCATGAATCTTTAACCTCTCTCTCTGAAGTTGTTTTAAAGAACAGTTGAGGGTTGGACCTCCTCTTCATTAAAGAAGGGGGCCTTTGTGCTGCATTGAGGGAAGGATGTTGTTTTTATGCTGACCATACTGGAGTTGTAATAAAATCTATGAGTAAATTTAAAAGACACCTTGAAGAGCATCAACAAGAGAGAGAGGCCCAAAAAGGGTGGCTTGAGTCTTGGTTCACACACTCCTCCTGGTTAACTACGTTTTTATCAACCCTGGCCGGTCCAATAATAATCCTCATATTATTGCTAACTATAAAATCCTGTTTGCTCAACCGTGTAATTTCTTTTCTCCAGGCTCAAATTGGACGAGTTAAACTTATGGTAATACCCCACTAGGAGACATAGAATGTGACACCCTCCAATGATCATTTTTATGATTAAAAGTAGCCAGAAGAAGAAGTGGGGAATTAAAGTTTAATAAAATAGGTACTTGTCACTTCTTGTTTTTCTGTATGCTTAACAAAACACTATTGAAATCTTGAGAAATGCTTGCAAATCTTGTTCCCAGAATGTTCTGTCCCCAACTGCCCAACTGCAGAATGTACTCCCTCACCCAGGTGAATGCAAACCACCCTCTCACCCTGACCCATCAATAAAATTCCCTCCCTGCCCTCTCCAGGGAAAGTATATAAGCTCTATTTAAGCTATTCTCAGGGCTATCTGCTCTATTCAAGTGATCTCTGAGCCCCAGCATGCTGGACACCCAAAAAACCCTTTGATGTTGCAAGAGATAGTCTGTTGGTGGTCTCCTCCTCTGAAGCTCGCCCCAAATTTACTTGGATGATTGAATGTAGAAGAGAACATTCAGTCAAAAACGATAGTCTGTAGCATTAGGAAGATAGTCAGTACTTTTATGAAGAAGGGTGAGTATAGGAATTGGAAAAAAATTTCTTTAGCAATAGGGTTTCGATTAGAGAGTGAATGTAAATGTCAGCACAGGTGAAGAGTCAGTCACAATGATGAACTGGGGAAAATATGTAGGAAAGCAGATATCAATAGAGACATTACAAAATCAGGCAAAGTATAAAGTGAGTGATAGGATTAGATATTTTGAACAGGGTTGAGTTTAAATATATAATCTTAGGAAGAAACAAATATGTAGTCACAATTAGGATTGACATTTGAGAGCATTAGGCAAATTTCAGGTGGATGAATATTTCTCAGAATAATCTTGTGAATAGTTGATTATAAATCCACATAATAAACATGAATGAATTTAGGGAGTGTATATAAGACACATATATTTCATATTTTGAAAAATCTGGAGAGTGTATATATATATATATATATATATATATATATATATATATATATATATACAAAACACACACAGACAAAAAAGTAGCAAAATATATGTCAATCAAAATTCATTATAAAATATATATCATCCACAGATCTAAAAATATTAATTTTACTGAACATGGATTTATGTATAATGCTGTTCAACTAGCAAGCTCAACCATAGGTTGAATATCCAATTCCAACAAGTTTAGTAGGAGTGATCTCTTCTAACAATTTGTATCTGCCAAGTCAGCCACCTCACAAGAATGTACGTGTGGTACCAGGGAGGAATCTATATGTGCATATAAGAATACAGAGAAAGGGAGACAGGAATTCACATATTTGTTAACCTTAAAAATACATGGACAACTATTTCAACAATAAATTGACTAGATTCATAACTCCAACTCTGTATCATGCAAAAGAAAAGTACAACAATACACCAGGCCTACTCTGAACTGCTTGTATTTCGATTCTGTTTGGGTTATTTTTCTCCATCATATTAGAATTAGTAGTCAGAGTCTGGTCGGGTATGGGTTAGAGTCAGGGATTCAGTATTTTGAATGGAAAATAGAAAACTGAATCCAATGTTTATGCAAATATATGCTACAGAAAATTCTTCCCACTCTCCTCCAGAACAATGCCTTGACATTACCTTTGCCCCAAGTAAGACACAATTAGAAGAGAAGAGTTAGAAAATCTGTGAATACCTATCAGGAATGGAAAATGCTCCAGATTTCACATCTTTGGAGGCGGTAGAGGAGTTTCCAAAAGTAAGGGACAGGGTAAACACTCCACAAATATGGAGCTCTGCTGGCCTAAAGACTTTTTGAGAATCTGCCTTTAAGGTTGGGCACTTAAAATATATGTTGTTTTCAGGAGCTTTAGCTTTATTTGTAGTGAGACAATCAAAGCTCGATCTGCATCTATGTGACCTGGAGGACATGGTTATTTATTTTTCAATAAAAATGAGGCAGCAGTGATGAATTCTCTCTTTGTAGGTAAACTGTGGCCACTGAGGGCTAAGTGTCTCCCTGTGTGGACTGTGAAACAACTTGGTCATCCTCCAATTATCGTGGTGTTTCTTGCTGCTGCACTGGGAGTTTGGAATTTGCTTCATTAAATACAACGAGTTCAAATGGGAAACAGTGCTGAAGGGAGTTCTGTCAGCTGTGGTGTGCAGGGTCTCCAGGAGAATGCACCAACCAGGGTTCTATCCCACGTAGGTTGCCCCCTTGACAATAGCAACATGATTCTGAACATTGCCCTAAAACCTCTCCATATAAAAATATGCCTTTACGTATATGGGTCTGATGGCTGCACCATGTCAGTCTCAAGCCATTTTGAAGCCAGTGGAAGATCCACATGGCCCCACCACAGATGTTTTATCACTCACTTGCGTAACACTTCTCTAGGCCCACTACTCACTAGGCTTCTACTTACCAGCATCTCTGTTCTACACCATTTTCCTGAAACCCAGTCAATCAAGGCCCTGTCTGGTATATTCATGATCATCAACAGGACATCAAAGGTCCTCCAGTGACATCTGGTCATGGGAATTTTAAAAATTTCATGGTAATTATCTAGCAATTTTTCACGGATGAAGTTGGAGGCACTGTGGTTTGCAATTCATTCAGGAACCATTAAAGGGTTAGAAAGCTAATTTCAGGGAAAGCTCTGGAGCACTCTCACAGGCAAGGCTACCCAAAGAGTGGCCAAAAAGTCACATGAAGCGAGGCCAATTGAGGTCTATAAAGCGAGGTCCATGTGTGTTTTGAATCTCAATAATGCATGCCAAGTCTTTCAGAATAAAATCATGTAATATCCTGGCTGAGATTCGCAGTGTTCTGTGGAAAGCCAACCTGTGCCTAGATCTCAGGTTCCAATGGCAACTTCATGCCTGGCCTCCTAAAATCCCAACACAATTCATGGCAATACTTCTCTCAGGTCAGTTCCAGAACTCAGTCTATAAGGAGAATCACACCAGAGTTCAAGTCCAGGTGGACCCAGACAACTCTTCCAACCGCGACTCAAATGAAAACAATTAAAACCAAAATACTCCCTCATGGCCCTATTCTTCTTCCATATAGACACTAATCGTAACCTCTTCCTGGAGTTTTCCATGAGTTGTGCAGCCCAAGAGAATGTCCAAAATAAGCTTCTTGCACCTCTTTTGCCTAACTTCAGGGTGGCCTGGGCACCCTTCCTGTGAATCAGGAGTGATCAAATAGGCCTGCCCTTAATACTGCTCCGCTTATCCAATTTGAGGCTCTCTGACTGTGGGGTCTAGATTCTTTATGTGAATTGGAGTCATGAGAAAAGCCAAGACAGTGTCCAAAATCAGCTCGCTTGCCCCTCATTTGCCTAAAGTCAGGGTGGCCTGGACACCGTTTCTGTGAACGAGGAGTGATCAAATAAGCCTGCCGTTAATACTTCTGTGTTTCTCCAATTTGACGCCTACTGATTTCAGGTATCAATTCTTTATGTGATTTGGAGTTATGCGAAAACCCAACCACCTCTGCAGGGAATTGAAGAACTCATTTGACCCAAAGAATCCCTATTCTCACTTGATGGAGTTCAGGAAATTAACAGAGGAAGGCAAGAGACTTCATCCATAATGAATGATTTTTATTTTGCCATTATGGCTTTGGACGCACACATGGGACCATTCTTTAGATCCATCAGGTGCTGAGAATCTAAGTCATAGACACAAACATGGCCAAGAGACTAATTCAGACACATACCTTCCCAAAGCAATTAAGCAAAGAGCCACAGGTGATGACATTCATTTCCATTTGAAAACTGTTTACTTCAGGCTTCACAAAGTGGTGGATTGAGGCAAAGAACTTCCTGACATTCAGTGCAAAACAACAATAAGTAAGCAAAAGGCCCAAAGCAGGGTTTCCTCCACTGAGACTTTCCTGGTCACACTGATATCTGCATTTTCTGAGATGCTCGCCATTCTCTTCAGCTATCCAGTACATGGCCATGTCACAGAGTTTGGAGGTGGTACATATTTTGGACACAAATCCATGAGCCTATTCTGGATAGTGGCCAGAATTCAGGAAGAAAACAGCAACTTAGAAAGATAGCAGGTGTTGCACATCAAAAAGACAAGCTGCACTCCATTCATATATTGGGCAGGTTGAATTATGGGAAGATTTACACTAGACAGTACACATCCATTAATGCATTCTCTTTTCCAATATCTACAACAACGGACACAGTGGGATACACAGACATAGAAACACTTGCCTTGTCAAATGACTTACTAGAAACTGTCCACTCCAAACCAAACTAACCGCCTTTCCCATCTATTCTCAGAACATGAGACAAAACAATAAACCCATACCCACTCCCACAAAGGCACCTCCTTCCCCCAATTAGGTCTGTGACTATCCAGATTGTCCTCTGACAGGTGGGCCATACTATGTTCCCCTGAAATGGTCCGTCTTCTCTAAGATCTGGTGAAATATAAGTATGAAAACAGAAATCTAGGTATGATTTGAAGCCCAGAAGGGTTTTTCCCTTGATTGGGATACTTAGCTTTGAAATATGCTCTGCAAAGTTGTCTCAGATAATTCGATATACAATGGCATAGGACCTTTTACATTGGATGATTGAATGTAGAAGAGAACATCCAATCAAAAAGGGATAGTCGGTAGGATTAGGAAGATAGTCGGTAGGTTTAGAAAGAAGAGTGATTAAAGGATTTGGACCAAAAGTTCTTTAGCAATAGGGTTTCGATTATAGAGTGAATGTAAATGTCAGCACATATGAAGTGTCAGTCACTAGGATCAACTTGGGAAAATATGTAAAAAAGCAGATATCAATAGAAACATTATGAAATCAGGCAAAGTATAAAGTGAGTGATAGGATTAGACATTTTCAACAGGGTTGAGTTTGAACATATAAATTAGGAAGAAACAAATATGTAGTCACCAATAGGATTGACAATTGACAGCATTAGGCAACCTGGACATGGATGTTTTTAGTAATCCATGTACACTTTACATTTAGGCTTTGGTACAATCATAAATGTGACCTTTACATTTTTTTGTCCAGAATATTACTTTGATTAAATGTATATGTACATCAGGTGACATGAGTATGTCTTCCACCATTTCTGCGAGCAATATATTGAAGATGTAAAATTAGAATCGGGGGTACAAAGAGGTGTACCCTGTGTCTATGAATATAGAGATAAAGCATGAATAGACCCTAATGTGAATAAATAATATAACTTTTTTCAACTTTAAAAAATGAATTGATCTAATATCTGAAAAATTAAAGGAAATCGTATATTGATATACAATCATTCATTCCAACCAGGTATATATGTAATGGAAATATTTGTGTTTTGGTTTATCATGAAGAGTGTGTGAGTTTTGCTTCAAAATGATTATGGAAATTCAAAATAATGTGTTTGGAAAGAAGTCTCATGAAAAGACCAGTCAAGAAACCCTAACAATACATGTGTTCTGAAGCAAGAAGTGGTGAAAGTTGAAACAAATGCATATTAATTTGTGAACTTGTGGATGAAATGTATATCCTATGATGTGCAAAAACTGAAGAAATAATAATGTACCAGTGTCGAATACAAATGAATAAAGAATTACATATCATGTCCCATAGGAATCTACTTGCATTGATGTTAGACTGGGTCAGTTACTGTAGAATAATTAGGATTTGTATGCATCATTCCCTGAAGTTAGTTTTCAGTACTAGGAAACAAATATGTATTTCAGGTGGATGAATATTTCTGAGAATAATCTTGTGAAATGTTGATTAAAAATCTACATACATGAACATGAATGAATTTAGAGAGTGTATATTAGACACATATATTTCATATTTTGAAAAATCTGGAGAGTGTATACACACACACACACACACAAATAAAAAACACTCACAGACATTAAAAAGTAGCAATATAAATGCTAATCGAAATTCATCAGTAAATATATATCATCCACAGATGCAAAAATGTTTATTTTACTGAACATGAGTTTATGTATAATGTTGTTCTACTAGGACGCTCCCTATAGGTTGAATTTTCAGTTCCAACAGCGTTTAGGAGGAGTGATCTCTTCTCACAATTTGTATCTGCCAAGTCAGCCACCTCACAAAGATGTACATGTGATACCTGGTAGGATTCTATATATGCATATAAATATATAATTGTGAATAAGCTAAAGAGAAAGGGAAACATGAATTCTCATATTTGTTAACTTTAAAAACACATGGAGATCTTTTTCTATTAAACATTGACCAGATTTATAACTCCTACCTTGTATAATGCAAAATGCAAGTCCAACTATACAACATGCCTCCAATGAACTGCTTGTATTTCTATAGGTTTGTGTTATTTTTCTCTATCATATTAGGATGAGTTGTCTGAGTCTAGTAGGTATGGGTTAGTGTCAGGGATTCAGTATTTCAAAAGGAAAATTGGAAATTGAATCCAATTTGTATGCAAATATATGCTGCACAAATATCCTCCCCTCTCATCCAGAACAATGCCTTGAAATTACCTTCACCCCAAGTAAGACACAGTTAGAGGAGAATAGATAGAAAATCCGTGAATACATATCTGGAATGGAAAATGCTCAGGAGTTCACAACCTTGGAGGTTGTAGAGGAGTTTCCAAAAGTAAGGGACAGGGTAAACACTCCACAAACATGGAGCTCTGCTGGCCTAAAAACATTTAGAGCAACTGCCTCTGAGTTTGGGAACGAAAATTATGTTGTTGTTAGGAGAATTGGCTTCCTTTGTAGTGAGACCATCAAAGCTGGGTCTGCCTCTATGTGACGTGGAGGACATGGTATCTTATTTTCCAATGAACATGAGGTAGCAGTGTTGATTTTCTTCTTTTTAGGTAAACTGTGGCCTCTGGGGACTAAGTGTCTCCCCGTTGGACTGTGAAGCCATTTGGTCCTCCTCCACTTTTTGTGGGGTTTTTGCTGCTGAACTGGGAGTTTGGTATTTGCTTCATGAAATTCAAGGAGTTCAACTGAGACACAGTGCTGGAGGGAGTTCTGCCATGTGCGGTGGTTAAGAGTCTGCAGAAGAACGCACCAACCACGCTTCTATCCCTCAAAGCTTGCCACATTGCATCCTTGTCCATAGCAACCTGATTCTGAACATTGCCCTGAATCCTCTTCATATAACAAGATGCCTTTAATTACAAGGGTCTGCTGGCTGCTTCATGTAATCCACAAGCCATTTGGAAGCCAATGGAAGATCCACATTGCTCCAACAGAGATGTTTTATCACACTCCTGCGCACCAAAGCTCTAGGCCCACTTCTCAGCAGGCTGCAACTTTATGGCACCTCTGTTCTACACCATTTTCATGAAAACCAGTCAAGCAAGGCACTGTCTGGTACATCCATGATCAGCAACAGGACATCCAAAGGTTCTCCAGTGCCACCTGGTCATGGGAATTTCAAAAATTTCATGGTATTTATTTAGACATTTTTCAAGGATGAAGTTGGAGGCACTGTGGGTTTCAATTCATTCAGGAACCAGTAAATGGTGAGCAAGATTATTTCAATGAAAGCTCTGGAGAACCCTCACAGGCAAGGCTTCCCAAAGAATGGCCAAAAGGTCACATTAAGCCAGGCCCATTGAGGTCTACAATATGAGGTCCATGTGTGTTTTCACTCTCAACTATGGCTGCCAAGTCTTTCGAATGAAATCATGTGATATCTTGGCTGAAATTCCCAGAGCTCTGTGGAAAGCCACTCTGGGGCTAGATCTCAGTTTCCAAGGGTGACTCTCATACATGGCCTCTTAAATCACAACACAATACATGGCAATACTTCTCTGAGATCAGTTCCTGAACTCAGTCTATAAGGGGAATCACACCAGAGTTCAAGCCCAGGTAGACCTTGTTATGTCTTCCAACTGTCACACAAATATCCACAATTAAATCCAAAACACTTCCACATGGCACTCATCTTCTTCCATTTACACAATCATCATAACCTCTGGCTGGAGGTTTCCATGAGGGGTGCAGCCCAAGACAGTGTCCAATATAACCTCCCTTGTCCCTCTTTTGCCTAAAATCAGGGTGGCCAGGACATCCTTCCAGTGAACCAAGAGTGATCAAATAGGCCTGCCATTAATATGGCACTGCTTCTCCAATTTGAGGCCTACTTACTGTGTGTTTTAGATTCTTTATGTGAATTGGAGTCTCGAGAAAAACCAAGCACTTATGGGCTAGCCTCTGCAGGGTTTTGAGGAACACATTTGAACCAAATGATCACTGTTCTCACATGATGGAGAACAGGACACTTACAGAGGAAGGCGAGAGATTTCATCCACACTGACTGCTCTTTTGTCCATTTTCGTTTTGGATGCACACATGGGATCCTTCTTTAGATCCATCAGGTGCTGAGAATCTAAGCCACAGTCTCACACAGGGCCAAAAGACTGATTCAGACACATCCCTTTCCAAAGCAATTAAGCAAAGAGCCACAGGTGATGCCCTTTCATTTCCATTTGAAAACTGTTTCTTTAGGCTCTACAATGGTGTGGCCTGAGGCAAAGGCCTTCCTGACATTCAGGGCAACAGAACAATTGATGAGCAAAAGGCCCAAAGCAGGGTTTCTTCACTTAGAATTTCCTGGTCAAACTGATATCTGAGTTTTCTGAGATGCTCCCATTTCTTTCAGCTATCCAGTACATGGCCATGTCACAGAGCTTGGAGGTGGTACATATTTTGGACACAAAACCATGAGCCTATTCTGGAGAGTGGCCAGAATTCAGGAAGAAAACCGGAACTTAGGAAGATTGTTGGAGTTGTCCACCCATAAGTCAAGCCGCAGTCCATTCATAAATTGGGCAAGTTGAGTCTAGACAGAACACATCCAATGATTCATTCTCTTTTCTAATATCTAAAACCACGGACACAGTGGGATACACAGACAAAGAAACACTGGCCTTGTCAAACGACTTACCAGAAACAGTTCACTCCAAACCAAACAAACCGCCTTTCCTACCTATTCTCAGAACATGAGACAAAATCTCAAACCCACACCCACACACACAAAGGAAGCTCCTTCCCCCAAGTAGGTCTGTGACTATTGGGAGTGTCCTCTGACTGGTGGGCCAAACTATGTTCTGATGAAATCGCCTGTCCTGTGTCACATATGGTCTCCTTGGCCAAATCTGTGAAGTTGTCACTAGCCAGCGGTGAGCCACTACCTGCTTTCTCAGGAAAGGCCCCTCTTTAGAGCTTTCCTGACATTTGTTCATCCTCACCTCAGTAGGTACCAAGAAAGACTGACTCTGTCCTTGGTAAATCCAAAAAATACGACCACTGGGACTGGGACTAAGACTGGCTCTGGGTGCCTGGCTTCCCGGATTCCAAGTTCAGAGAGTTCCATCACCAAGGAAGTGAGGTGAGATTACTTCCTTCAGGAATTCTTTGAGGTCATTGCCTTGGCAACCACTTTGTCCTAACTGTTGCTTACAATACTCCTATGAGATGGAGGCTGCCCTTTCTTCCTGTGACACTTTTACAAGTTAGAATGGTATATCAACCATAGGGACCCCGGAATAGCTCTCCACACATGCCTGGTTTGGTCTATCTTCTCTACATTAACAAGAGAGAGGCTTATTCAGACACAACCCTTCATCCTGGGAAGGTTGTTTGCGATGGAAGATGACATTTGCTCTCTCAGGTCCTTCATAGCTGCCTACATCTTCTCCAGGGATCAAGTCTGCATGGACATTTGAGGTTCTCAGCAGGAGGAAGATACCCTACATTCCTGTATTGTAAGACGAACTCTGTCCCTGCTCTTCTGCAAAGTTAGATTAAGGTAAGAGTGTATGGTTAGGGTTAATAACATGTTCGATTTGGGTTATGAATCATTGCGAAGGATGATTAATAGTATTGGGAACCTGCGATATTTATAAGATTATAGAGGTGAAATATAAGTATGGAAACAGAAATCTAGGTAAGATTTGAAGCCCAGAAGGGCATTAGGCCCTTGATTGGGATACTTAGCTTATAATTACGTTCTGCACAGATGTCTCAGATAAATCGATAATCAATGGCATAGGACCTTACACCTTGGATGATTGATTTTAGAAGAGAACATCCACTCAAATTGAGATAGTCGGTGGGATTAGGAAGGTAGTCAGTATCTTTAGGAAATAGAGTGAGTATAGGATTTGGGGCAAAAGTTCTGTAGCAATAGGGTTTTTGTTATAGAGTGAATGTAAATTTCAGCACATGTGAAGAGTCAGTCACATGATGAACTGGGGAAAATATGTAAAAAGGAAAATATCAATACAGACATTATGAAATGAGGCAATTATACAGTGAGTGATAGGATTAGACATTTTCAATAGGGTTGAGATTGAATACATAATCTTAGGAAGAAACAAATATGTCATCACCAATAGGAATGACATTTGAAAGCATTAGGCAACCTGGACATTTATCGTTTTAGTAATCCATGTTCACATTCCATTTAGGATTTGGTACAATCATAAGTGTGATCTTTGCATTTTGTGCCCAGAAAAATATTGTGATCAAATATGTATGTAGATCATATGACATGAGTATTTCTTCCACCATTACTAGGAGCAATATTTGAAGACATATAAATTAGTATTGGGGGTACAAAGTGGTGTACCCTGTGTCTTTGAATATAGAGATAATGCATGAATAGACCATACTGTGAATAAATATTATAACTGGTTCCACTTTAAATAATGGATTGAATTGATATCTGAAAATATATAGGAAATCATATATTGACATACAATCATTCACTCCAACCAGTTATATATCTAATGGTAATCTTAGGGTTATTGTTTATCATGAAGTGTGTGTGAGTTTTGTTTCAAAAGTGATTATGGAAATCGAAAATAATATGTTTGGAAAAAAGTCTCATAAAAAGACCAATCAAGAAATATGGAGGAATTCATGTGTTCTGAAGCAGGAAGTGATTGAAAGTGAAACAAGTGCCTATAAATTTTCTAAATTGTGAATGAAATATATATCCTGTTATGTGCATAAACTGATGAAATAGTAATGTACCAGTGTTGAATAAAAGTGAACGTCAAAATACACATCATGTCCAATAGGAATCTACTTGCATTGATGTTAAACTGGGTCAGTTACTGTAGAAATATTAGAATTGCATGCATTATTCACCAAAGAGAGGTTTTTTTTTATTTTTATTTATGGTTGTTCAAAACATTACATAGTTCTTGATATATCATATTTTACACTTTGATTCAAGTGGGTTATGAACTCCCATTTTTACCCTGTATACAGATTGCAGAATCACATCAGTTACACATCCATTGATTCACATATTGCCATACTAGTGTCTGTTGTATTCTGCTGCCTTTCGTATCCTCTACTATTCCCCCTGGCCTCCCCGCCCCTCCCCACTTCTCTCTCTACTCCCTCTACTGTAATAAATTTCTCCCCCTTGTATTATTTTTCCCTTTCCCCTCAATTCCTCTTGTATGTAATTTTGTATAACCCAGAGGGTCTCCTTCCAATTCCATGCAATTTCCCTTCTCCCTCCCTTCCTCCTCTCATCCCTGTTTAATGTTAATCATCTTGTCATGCTCTTCATCCCTATCTGTTCTTAGTTACTCTCCTTATATCAAAGATGACATTTGGCATTTGTTTTATAGGAATTGTGTAGCTTCACTTAGCATAATCTAGTCTAATGCAATCCATTTCCCTGCAAATTCTATGATTTTTTATTTTTCAATGCAAAGTAATAATCCATTGTGTATAAATGCCACATTTCTTTTATCCATTTTTCTATTGAAGGGCATCTAAGTTGGTTCCACAGTCTTGCTGTTGTGAATTGTGCTGCTATGAACATCGATGTAGCAGTGTCCCTGTAGCATGCTCTTTTTAGGTCTTTAGTGAATAGACCAAGAAGGGCAATAGCTGGGTCAAATGGTGGTTCCATTCCAAGCTTTCCAAGAAATCTCCATACTGCTTTCCAAATTGGCTGCACCAATTTGCAGTCCCAACAGCAATGTACAAGTGTACCTCTTTTCCCACATCCTTGCCAGCACTTCTTGTTGTTTGACTTCATAATGGCTGCTAATCTTACTGGAGTGAGATGGTATCTTAGGGTGGTTTTGATTTGCATTTCTCTGACTGCTGGAGATGGTGAGCATTTTTTCATGTACTTGTTGATTGATTGTATGTCCTCATCTGAGAAGTGTCTGTTGAGGTCCTTGGCCCATTTGTTGATTGGGTTATTTGTTATCTTATTGTCTAATTTTTTGAGTTCTTTGTATACTCTGGATATTAGGACTCTATCTGAAGTGTGAGTAGTAAAGATTTCTTTCCAGTATGTAGGCTCCCTATTTACCTCTTATTGTTTCTTTTGCTGAGAAAAAACTTTTTTAGTTGAGTAAGTCCCATTTATTGATTCTAGTTATTAACTCTTGTACTATAGGTGTCCTATTGAGGAATTTGGAGCCCAACCCCACAGTATGTACATCGTAACCAAATTTTTCTTCTATCAGACAGTGTGTCTCTGATTTGATATCAAGGTCCTTGATTCATTTTGAGTTAACTTTTGTGCATGGTGAGAAAAAGGGATTCAGTTTCATTTTGTTATATATGGATTTTCAGTTTTACCAACACCATTTGTTGAAGATGCTATCCTTCCTCCATTGCATGCTTTTAGCTCCTTTATCAAATATAAGATAGTTGTAGTTTTGTTGATTGGTTTCTGTGTCCTCTATTCTGTACCATTGGTCCACCTGCCTGTTTTGGTACCAGTACCATGCTATTTTTGTTACTATTGCTCTGTAGTATAGTTTGAAGTCTGGTATCGCTATACCGCCTGATTCACACTTCCTGCTTAGCATTGTTTTGCAATTCTGGGTCTTTTATTTTTTCATATGAATTTCATGATTGCTTTCTCTATTTCTACAAGAAATGCCTTTGGGATTTTGATTGGCATTGGATTAAACCTATAGAGAACTTTTGGTAATATCGCCATTTTGATGATGTTAGTTCTGCCTATCCATGAACAGGGTATATTTTTACATCTTCTAAGATTTTCTATTTCTCTCTTTAGGGTTCTGTAGTTTTCATTGTATAAGACTTTCACCTCTTTTGTTAGGTTGATTCCCATTTTTTTTTTTTTAGGATATTGTGAATGGAGTGGTTGTCCTCATTTCCATTTCAGAGGATTTGTCACTGATATACAGGAATGCCTTTGATTTATGCGTGTTGATTTTATATGCTGCCACTTTGCTGAATTCATTTATTAGCTCTATTAGTTTCTTTGTAGAACCTTTTGGGTCTGCTAGGTATAGAATCATGTCATCTGCAATAGTGATAATTTAAGTTATTCTTTTCCTATTTATATGCCTTTAATTTCTTTCATCTGTCTAATTGCTCTGGCCAGTCTTTTGATAACTATATTGAACAAAAGTGGTGAGAGCAGGCATCCCTGTCTTGTTCCAGATTTTAGAGGGAATGTCTTCAATTTTTCTCCATTCAGAATGACGCTAGCCTGCGGTTTAGCATAGATTGTTTTTACAATATTGAGGAATGTTCCTGTTATTCCTAGTTTTTCGAGAGTTTTGAACATAAAGGGATGCTGTACTTTGTCGAATGCTTTTTCTGCATCTATCTAGATGATAATATGGTTTTTATTTTTAAGTCTATTGATGTGGTGAATAACACTTATTGATTTTCGTATATTGAACCCTCCTTGCATCCCAGGGATGAACCCTACTTGATCATGGTGCACATTTTTTTGATATGTTTTTTTATCTGATTTGCCAGAATTTAATTTAAGATTTTTGCATTTAGGTTCATTAGAGATATCGGTCTTTAGTCTTCTTTCTTTGAAGTGTCTATCTGGTGTAGGAATCAGGGTGATATTGGCCTCGTAGAATGAATTTGGAAGATCTCCCTCTTTTTCAATTTTCTGAAATAGCCTGAGTAATTTGTCTGCAACACAAAGGTGAATGGCATCCTGAAATTACCTGTTCTATAGCTGAATGAGCTTCGATCAGTCAAAAACAGGGATGGTGACATCAGCTCTCCAAGATAGTGGCCGCTGGCTTCCTCTGTGGTCTGACCGGTGTGGAGAACCGAATTGGACCGCATCCTTACCCATCTCAAACAAAGAATTCAGCACTTAGCACAGTGATTGCATACCTGGCAGGAGCCCACAGAATCCACACCGCTGTATATTTGCATTGCTATCTCTTCGTTTCCCAGTGCGCGCCGCAGACTCTAGCCACAGACCGATTTCCTGAATAAGCAGCATGACGCTCCATGCGGACAAATCACTCTTGTTTGAGCTCGCGTAGCTGATCCTCATGAGATGGAAATATGTCCACTAGGTTTTGGAGCACCCCAATTTTGCTGGAAATTTCTAACAAGATATATTTTAGCCGTTATAACTCGTCATTCTCCCGCACAGTGACGCGGTACATGGGGGTGATGCACTCCCTTCACCACCATCATATGATCCCCCGAAGTTAGTTTTCAGTACTAAGAAACAAATATGTATTTAAGGTGGATGAATATTTCTGAGAATATTCTTGTGAAAACATGATTATAAATGCACATACATGAATATGAATGAATTTAGGGAGTGTATAATAAGAAAAATATACTTCATATTTTGAAAAATCTGGAGAGTGAATATATATATATATATATATATATATATATATATATATACACTCACAGACATTAAAAAGTAGCATTATGTATGCCAATCGAAATTCACATGAAATAATATATCATCCACAGATCCAAAAATATTCATTTTAATGAACATGGATTTATGTTGTTCAACTAAGAAGCTCACTCATATGTTGTATTTTCAGTTCCAACAGCGTTTAGTAGGAGTGATCTCTTCTCACAATTTGCAGCTGCCAAGCCAGCCACCTCACAAAATGTACGAGTGATACCAGGTAGAATTCTAAATGTGCATATGAAAATACATGTGATGAATAGGCTACAGAGAAAGGGAGACAGTTATTCACATATTTGTTAACTTTTAAAACACATGGAGAACTATTTCAATTAAAATTCGCTAGATTTATAACACCTACCATTTTTCATACGAAAGGCAAGTCCAACTATACACCATGCCTCCTGTGAACCTCTTGTATTTCTATTCTGTTTGGGTTATTTTTCTCCACCATATTAGAATTAGAAGTCAAAGTCTAGTAGGGTATGTGTTAGTGTCAGGGATTCAGTATTTTGAATGGAAAATTGGAAAATGTATCCAATGTGTATGCAAATATGTGCTACACAAAAAATTCCCACTCTCATTCAGCACAATGCCTTGACATTACCTTCGCCCCACATAAGACACAATTAGAGGAGAAGAGTTAGAAAATCTGTGAATACATATGTGGAATGAAAAAATGCTCAAAAGTTCACAAATTTGCAGGTGGTAGAGGAGTTTCCAAAAGTAAGGGACAGGGTAAAAACTCCACAAACATGAAGTTCTGCCAGCCTAACATCTGGAGAAACTGCCTCTGAGGTTGGGCAATGAAATATATGCTGTTGTCAGGAGCATTAGTTTCATTTGTTGTGAGACCATCATAGCTGAGTCTTCATCTATGTGATCTGGATGACATGGATTCTTATTTTCCAATGAACATGAGGCAGCAGTGCTGAATTTTCTATTTGTAGGTAACCTGTGGCCACTGGGGTCTAAATGTCTCCCCTTGTGGACTGTAATTCCATTTGCTCATCCTCCACTATTCGTGGTATTTCTTGCTGCTGAACTGGGAGTTTGGTATTTGCTTCATGAAATACAAGGAGTTCAACTGGGACACAGTGCTGAAGTGAGTTCTGTCAAGTGTGGTGGGTCAGGTTCGTCAGGAGAATGCACCAACCAGGCTTCTATCCCACATAGCTTGCCCCATTTTCCATAGCAACCTGATTCTGAACATTGCCCTAAAACCTCTCCATATAACAATATGCTTTTACATATAAGGGTCTACTGGCTGCAAAATGTCAGTCACAATCCATTTGGAAGCCAATGGCAGATTCACATGCCCCCACCACAGATGTTTTATTACACACCTGCCATCCACTACTCTAGTACAACTACTCAGCAGGATCCAACTTACTGGCATCTCTGTTAAACACCATTTTCATAAAACCCAGTCAATCAAGGCACTGTCTTGTATACTCATGATCAGCAACAGGACATTCAAATGTTCTCCAGAGCTACCCGGTGATGGGAATTTCAAAAATTTCATGGTATTGATCTAGCCAATTTTCAAGGATGAAGTTGGAGGCACTGTGGATTTCAATTCACTCAGAAACCATTAAATGGTGAGGAAGCTCATTTCAATGAAAACTCTGGAGAATTCTTACAGGCAAGGCTTCCAAAAGTGCCCAAAAGTCAGATTAAGCCAGGCCCATTGAGGTCTACAATGTATGTTCCATGTGTGTTTTGACTCTCAAATATGGCTGCCAAGTCTTTAAGAATAATATCATGTGATATCCTGGCTGAGATTCCCTGAGCTCTGTGGAAAGTCACCTTGGGCCTAGATGTCACTTTCCAAGGACAACTCTCATGCATGGCCATCTAAAATTCCAACACAATTCCTGGCAATAATTCTCTGAGATCAGTAAAAGAACTCAGTCTCTAAGGGGAATCACACCAGAGTGCAAGCCTAGGTGGACCCAGTGATCTCTTCCAACCGCCAGACATATGTCCACAATTAAAACCAAACACTCTCACATGGCCCTCATCTTCTTCCATATAGACACTCATCATATCCTCTGGCTGGAGGTTTCCATAAGGGACGCAGCCCACGACAGTGTCTAAAATAAGCTCCCTGCCCCTCATTTGCCTAAAGTCAGGGTGGCCTGGACTCTATTCCTGTGAACCAGTAGTGATCAAATAGGCCTGCCTTTAATATTGCTTGGCTTCTCCAACTTGAGGCCTTCTAGCTTTGGGGTTTAGATTCTTTAAGTGAATTGGAGTCATAAAAATCAAGCACCTATGGCCTAGCCTCTGCAGGGCTTTGAAGAACTCATTTGACCCAAAGGATCCCTATTCTCACTTGATGAATATCAGGAACCTACCAGAGAAAGGCAAGAGAGTTCATCAACAATATCTGATCTTTTTGCCATTTTGGTTTTGGATGCACGCATGGGATCTATCTTTAGATCCATCAGGTGCTGAGAATCTAAGCCACAGCCTCACACAGGGCCAACAGGCTGATTCAGACATATCCCAATCCTAAGCAATTAAGCAAAGAGCCACAGGTGATGCCCTTTCATTTCCATTTGAAAACTCTTTTCTTCAGGCTTCACAAAGTGGTGGCTTGAGGCAAAAAACTTCCTGATATTCAACAGAACAATAGGTAAGCAGAAGAACCAAAGCAGGGTTTCTCCACTGAGACTTTCCTGGTCAACAGATATCTGAGATTTCTGAGATGCTAGCCATTTTCTTCAGCTTCCAGTACATAACAATGTCACAGATCTTGGAGGCGGTACAAATCTTGGACACAAAACCATGATACTATTCTGGAGAGTCGCCAGAATTGAGAGAGAAAACAGGAAATTAGGAAGCTTGTAGGTGTTGCCCATCCATAAGGCAAGCCAGAGTCCACTCATGAATTGGGCAGGATGAATTCTGGGAAGCTTTCTACTAGACAGAACACATCCATTGATGCATTGTCTTTTCTAATGTCTACAACAATGGACTCAGTGGGATACACACACACATAGGAACACTCGCCTTGTCAAAGGACTTAATACAAATATTCCACTCCATACCAAACAAACCGCCTTTCCTACCTATCCTCAGAACATGAGACAAAACCACAAACTCACACCCACACCCACAAAGGCACCTCCTTCCCCCTAGTAGGTCTGTGACTCCCCGGAGTATCCTCTGACTAGTGAGCCATACTGTGTTCCTCCAAAATGACCTCTCCTGTCTCAGATCATGTCTGCTTGGCCAACTCTGTGAAGTTCTCAAGAGCCAGCGGTGAGGCACTACCTGCCTTCTCAGGAAAAGCCCCTCTTCAGAGGTTTCCTGGCATTTGGCCTTCCTCACATCTGTAGGTACCAAGAAAGACTGACTCTGTCCTTGGTAAATCCAAACATGTCAGACCACTGGGACTAGGACAGAGACTGTCTCTGGGTGCCTGGATTCCTGGATTTCAAGTTCAGAGAGTTCCATCACCAAAGAAGTGAGGTGAGATCACTTCCTTCAGGATCTGAATTATGTCACTGCCTTGGCAACCACTTTGTCCTAACAGTTGCTTCCAAAATACTATGAGGTGGAGGCTGCCCTGATTTTCATGGGACACTTTCTCTAGTTAGAATGTTATATCAACCGTAAGCACCCGGGAACAGCTTCCACACAGGACTGGTTTGGTCCATGTTCTATACATTAAGAAGAGAGAGATTGATTCAGACACAACCCTTCATCCTGACCAGGATGATTGCCATGGAAGATGACTTTTGCTTTCTGAGGTAATTCATAGCTGCCTTCATCTTCACCAGGGATCACTTCTGCATGAACATTTGAGTTTCTCAGCAGGTGAACATCCCCTAGATTCCTGTAGTTTAATACACACACTGTTCCTGCTCTCCTGCAAAGTTAGTGTATGGTTAGTGTTAATAATATGTTCGATTTGGGTTAGGAATCATTCTGCAGGATGAATAATGAGATTGGGAACCTGCGATATTTATAAGAATATATAGGTGAAATATATGTATGAAAACGGGAATCTAAGAAGGATTTGAAGCCCAGAAGGGCATTGAGCCCTTGATTTGGATATTTAGTGTTGAATTATGTTCTGTACAATTGTCTCAGTTAAATCGAAATACAGTGGCATAGGACCTTGTACCTTGGATGATTGAATGTAGAAGAGAACATCCAGTCAAAAAGAAATAGTCAGTAGGATTAGGAAGATAGTCAGTAGGTTTAGGAAGAAGAGTGAGTATATGATTTGGAATAAAAAGCTTCTTTAGCAATAGGGTTTCATTGGGAGAGTGAATGTAAATGTCAGCACATGTGAAGAGTTAGTCACAATGATGAACTGGGGAAAATGTGTAGGAAAGCAGGTGTCAATAGAGACATTACGAAATCAGGCAAAGTATAAAGTGAGTGATAGGATTAGACATTTTCAACAGGGTTGAGTTTGAATACATAATCATAGGAAAAAACAAATATGTCGTCACGAATGGGAATGACATTTGAGAGCATTAGGCAACCTGGACATGGATGTTATTAGTTATCCACGTTCACTTTCCTTTTAGGCTTTTGTACAATCATAAGTGTTACATTTTTATGTTTTTTTTTTTGTTCAGAATATTACTGTGAAAAAATGTATATGTAGATCAGGTGACATGAGTATTTCTTTCACCATTTTTGGGGGCAATATTTTGAAGACGTATACATTAGTATTAGGGGTACAAAGAGGTGTACCCTGTGTCTATTAATATAGAGATAATGCATGAATAGACCATACTATGAATAAATAACGAAACTGATTCCACTTTAAATAATGGATTGAATTGATATGTGAAAATATATAAGAAATCTTATATTGATATACAATCATTCATTCCAACCAGTTATATATCTAATGGTAATATTAGGATTATGGTTTATGAAGAATGGTGTTTGAGTTTTGCTTTATACGTGATGATGTTAAACAAAAATAATGTGTTTGGAAAGAAGTCTCATGAAAAGACCAGTCAAGAAACATGGAGGGATACATGTGTTCTGAATCAGGAAGTGATTGATCGTGAAACAAATGCCTATAAATTTTCTAATTTGTGACAGAAATATATATCCCATGATTTGCATAAACTGAAGACATAGTAACGTACAAGTGTTGAATAAAAATGAAAGTCAAAATACACATCATGTCCCCTAGAAATCAACTTGCATTGATTTTAAACTGGCTAAGTAACTGTAGAAATATTAGGGTTTGTATGCACCATTCACTGAATTTAGTTTTCAGTACTAGGAAACAATATGTATTTCAGGTGGATGATTATTTCTGAAAATAATCTTGTGGAAAGTTGATTATAAATCCACAGATATGAATATGAATGAATTTAGGGAGTGCATAATAAGACACATATATTTCATATTTTGAAAAATCTAAAGAGTATATATATATACACACACACGCAAAAGCACAGATATTAAAAAGTAGCAATACAGGAGATCCATTATGAAGGCAGGCATGGAGAAATCAAGTCTCTGATCTCTTCAGCTGCGCGGGCATAGGGAGTCGTAAACTGTCTAAATGCTGTTTGCTCAGAATCACTAGGCAATATTGACCTGTTGTGAATCTGGGGTGAACAGTCTGGGCCCCTCAGAACACACACAAAGCCCGGATTGGCTGCATTCAAGCTTAGATTCGTCTGGTTTTTGTGACTCAGCACTAACATTCCCGCTGAAATAACTGGTCGGGCTTTCTGAATTGAGAGTTAAAAGCCAACTGAGCCTTCATAGGCAGTGGCCACAGGATTGAAATGGGGCTTGGGAGAGATAGTCAGGACCCACCTGTTGCATTGGTCACCCAGCAAAGGGAACGAACGGTCACCATTTGAATGGGATACCACCATGGCAGAGAACTGACGTCACAGGCGGAGGAGATAACTTCATTGAAACCAGCGCGACAAGTGTGTAATCCCATTGCCATATCTCTCAACAACGCAGGGAAACCTCAAGGGCCCTTCCCACCTCTGCCGTAATGGCCCCTCCCAGCTCTCCAAGGAGCGCGATACCCAGACCTAGGGAATCAAGATTGGCTCGGGACTCGCGGCGTGGAATTCCCTGCTACCGCTCCCACCAGTGCTGACAATTGAGGTCTCTTACACCACCTACCGGGGCCATGGCTCCTGAAGGGCAAGCAAATTCGCTGGAGGTTCTCAGCCCCAAGCTCTACAAACTTATTGTCTGAGGAAGGCAAACAAGGAGAGTGTGCCCAGGCGTTCATGGAAACAGGGCTACCAGGAGCAGAGGCCTGGTTTGTAACCAGTATTGTGGTGAGCATCACAGGTGAGTGGGGCCTGGCTTGAGGAAGCACAAGAGAAAGCCCTAGGCACTCAGAATTGGAGACCCGCCCAGTCTGGGAGGAAGAGCTGCTGCACAGTGATTGGTTCTCACTTTTTGAGAGGAGAAGCTTGGCCCAGTGCGCACAGCTCCACCTACTGGAAGAGAAGTTATTTGAACTCTAGGACTGCATGTATTATTATTATTTTTTATTTGTTTTTTTTTCTTTCATTTTCATTTTTGTTATTGTTGTTCTTTAACTTTTTTAAATGTTTTTATTTTTTAATTTTTTAATTTTATTATTATTATTATTATTTTAAATTTTAATTTTCAATTTTTTAATCATCATCATTACTTAAAACTTTCTTTCTTTATTTTCTATTTTTTTCTTTTGTCTTTTCATTTCTTTTCATTTTTCTTATTCCCCCTTCCTTGAATTCTACCTGCCTACTCTCATTCTCTTTAGTGACTTCTCCCTTCCCTTCTAATATCTTTCCTCCCAAGCATCAAATGAATTTATAAGAGTAAGCAGTAACTCAGTAGTCAAACAGAAGAAGAAGTAACATGAGCAGCATATAAAAACAAAGAAGAAAAGGATTACGAACAATGAAGGACAGCCTAAATATTCAAGAGCACCTAGAGTCATCAGAAAAATGGTCATATAAAGAACTCAAGTAATACCTTAGACAGATGGAATGGAACCTTAAAGAGGATACGAGACAGGAAAAACAAACAGTGATAAAACGCATTGAAAATGAATTACATAAACAGATAAAATGAGAAATTAAGCATCTTTATCAGGAGATAGAGATTATTAGAAAAATCAAACAATAATTCTAGAAATCAAGGAAATGATAAACCAAATTAAAAACTCAATTGAGAGTATCACTAACAGAGTAGAGCAAGTAGAAGACAGAATGTCAGATAATGAAGACAAAATATATCATCTTGAAAAAAGTCTAGCCAACAAAGAAATGCTGTAAAAAATTATGAGAAAACATTCAAGAGATATGGGATAACATAAAAAAAAACAAACTAATGAGTCATATGGATAGAGGAAGGTACAGAGATTAAAACCAAGGGAATGAGAAACCTGGTGAATGAAATAATTACAGAAAACTTTCCAGAAATAAAAATGGAAACGGATAAACAAATTGTAGATGCTTACAGGACACCGAGCACACAAAATCACAGTAGACCAATGCCAAGACACATTGTTATAAAGATATCCAATATACAGAACAAAGAGAAAATATTAAAAGCTACCAGAGAAAGGAGGCAGATTACAATCATTACAATCAGGGGTAAACCAAAAAGTTTAACAATGGATTTTTCATCATAGACGCTGGAAGTGAGAAGATCCTGGAACAACGTACTTCAAACACTGAAAGACAATGGATGCCAACCAAGAATTATGTATCCAGCAAAATTAAGCTTAAGATAAGACAATGAGATAAAAATATTTCATGATAAACAAAAGCTAAAAGAATTTCAGCCAGATAACCAGCATTGCAAAGCATCTTGAGCAAAACACTACACGAGGAAGAAATGAAAATCAACAACGAAAACCATCAGTGAGAAGTGCCTCAGTAATGACAGAGGGAAGGGGAAAAGCAAATCATGGAGAATCAAACTAATTAAAAAATATATATATAAAAACATGGGTGGCAGTACAAACCATATATCAATAGTAACTCTAAATGATAATGGCTTAAACTCTCGAATAAAGTGACATTGGCTTGTAACTTGAAATAAAAAAAAAAAAATCCAACAATATGTTGCCTCCAAGGGACACATCTGAATGGAAAAGAAATACACAGGCTGAAGGTGAAAGATTGGGAAAATTTATACCATGCACACGGTCCTCGAAAGCAAGCAGGGGTGGCCATCCTCCTATCGAATAAAATCGACCTCAAGACTAATTTAATCAAAGGGATAAGGAAGGACTTTATATATTGTTAAAAGAAACCATTCACCGACAAGACATAACAATTATCAATATTCACGCAGCAAATAATGGTGCTGCGACGTTCATAAAACAATTTATCCTCAAGTTCAAGAATCAAATAGACCACAATACAATAATTATGGGTGACTTCAACTCACCTCTCTAACCATTGGACAGATCCTCCAAACAAAAGTTGAATAAAGAAACTATAGAACTCAATATCACAATCAATACCCTATACTTAACTGACATATATAGAATATATCAACCATCATCAAGTGGATATACTTTTTTCTCACCAGCACATGGATCCTTCTCAAAAATAGACCATATGTTATGCCATAGGGCAACCCTCAGTAAATATAAAGGGGTGGAGATAATACCATGAATTTTTTGTGATCATAATGGAATGAACCTGGAAACCAATGATAAAGAAGGAAGAAAAAATCATACATCACATGCAAAATGAAGAATATGTTACTGAATGATCAATGGGTTACAGAAGACATAAAGGAGGAAATCAAAAAATTCTTAGAGATAAATGAAAATACAGACACAACATATCAGATTCTATAGGACACAATGAAAAGAAGTTTTAAGAGGTAAATTCATCGCCTGGAGGTCATTCCTCAAAATAGAAAAACAAACAAACAAACAAATGAGCTCACACTTCATCTCAAAGCCCTAGAAGAAGAAGAGCAAAACAACAGAAAATGTAGCAGAAGGAAAGAAATAATTAAAATCATAGCGAAAATGAAACAAAAGAAACTATTGAAAAAATTAACAAAACTAAAAGGGGTTCTTCAAAAAGATAAATAAGATCGACAGACTCTTAGCCATGCTAACGAAGAGAAGAAGAGAGAGAACTCAAATTACTAACATACGGGATGAAAAAGGCAATATCACAACAGATGCTACATAAATACAGAAGAAAATTAGAAATTATTTTGAAAAACTGTATTCCAATAAAATAGAAAATAGTGAAGACATCGATAAATTTCTTAAGTCATATGATTTGACCAGACTGAGTCAGGAGGAAACACACAATTTAAACTGACCAATATCAATGGATGAAGTAGAAGAAGCAATCAAAAGACTACCAACCAAGAAAAGCCCAGGAACGGATGGGTATACAGCAGAGTTTTACAAAACCTTTAAAGAAGAATTAATACCAATACTTTTCAAGTTATTCAGGAAATAGAAAAACTGGAAGCTCTGCCAAATTCATTCTATGAGGCCAACATCACCCAGATTCTGAAACCAGACAAAGACACCTCAAAGAAAGAAAACTACAGACCAATATCGCTGATGAACCTAGGTGCAAAAATCCTCATTAAAATTCTGGCGAATTGAATACAAAGGCACATCAAAAAAATTGTGCACCATGATCAACTTGAATTCATCCCTGGGATGCAAGGAGGCTTCAATATATGGAAATCAATAAATGTTATTCACAACATCAATAGACTTAAAGATAAGAACCATATGATCATCTTGATAGATGCAGAAAAACCATTCAACAAAGTAGAGCATTCCTTTATGTTCAAAACATTTTAAAAACTAGCGATAACAGGAACTTACCTCGACATTGTAAAAGATAACTATGTTAAGCCTCAGGCTAGCATCATTCTGAATGGAGAAAAATTGAAGGCATTCACTTTAAAATCTGGAACAAGGCAGAGATATCCTCTATCACCACTTCTATTCAATATAGTTCTCGAAAAACTGGCCAGAGCAATTAGAGAGATGAAAGACATTAAAAGCATAAAAATAGGAAAAGAAGAACTTAAATTATCACTATTTGTAGATGACATGATTCTATACATAGAAGACCCAAAAGGGTCTACAGAAAAAACTACTAGAACTAATAAATGAATGCAGCAATGTGGCAGGATATAAAATCAACATGCATAAATCAAAGGCATTTCTGTATATCAGCGACAAAACTTCTGAAACAAAAATGAGTCAAAACACTGCATTCCCAATTTCCTCAAAATAATTAAATACTTGGGAATCAACCTAACAAAAGAGGTGAAAGATTTATATAATGCAAACTACAGAACCCTAAAAAGAGAAATAGAATAAGATCTTAGAAGATGGAAAAATATACCCTGTTCATGGATAGGCAGAACTAACATCATCAAAATTGCTATATTACCAAAAGTTCTCTATAGGTTTAATACAATGCCAATCAAAATCCCAAAGGATTTTTTTTTGTAGAAATAGATAAAGCAATCATGAAATTCAAATGGAAAAATAAAAGACCCAGAATAGCAAAAGCAATTCTAAGCAGGAAGTGTGAATCAGGCAGTATAGTGATACCAGATTTCAAACTATATTACAGAGCATTCATAACAAAAACAGCATGGTACTGGTACCAAAACAGGCGGGTGGATCAATGGTACAGAATGGAGGACACAGAGACTAATCAAAAAATCTACAACTGTCTTATATTTGATAAAGGAGCTAATGGCCTGCAATGGAGGAAGGATAGCATCTTCATCAAATAGAGTTGGGTAAACTGGAAATCCATATGCAACAAAATGAAACTGAATCCCCTCCTCTCGCCATGCACAAAAGTTAACTCAATGTGGATCAAGGAGCTAGATTCAAATCAGAGTCTCTGCGTCTGATAGAATAAAAAGTTGGCTCCTATCTACATATTGTGTGGTCAGGCTCCAAATTCCTTAATAGGACACCCATAGAATAAGAGTTAATAATAAGAATCAACAAATGGGACTTACTTAAACTGATTTTTTTTTCTTAAAGAGAGAAACAATAAGAGAGGTAAATATGGAGCCTACATCATGGGAACAAATTTTTAGTCCTCACCCTTCACATGGAGCCCTAATATCCAGAGTATACAAAGTATACAAAGAACTCAGAAAATTAGACAATAAGATAACCAATAACCCAATGGGCCAAGGACCTGAACAGAAACTTCTCAGAGGAGGACATAGAATCAATTAACAAGTACATGAAAAAATGCTCTCCATTTCTAGCAGTAAGAGAAATGCAAATAAAAACCACCCTAAAATACCATCTCAATCCAGTGAGATTGGCAGCCATAATGAAGTCAAACAACAACAAGTGCTGGCGAGGATGTGGGGAAAAGGGTACTCTTGTACATTGCTGGTGGGACTGAAAACTGGTGCGGCCAATTTGGAAAGCAGTATGGAGATTCCTGGGAAATCTGGGAATGGAAGCACCATTTGATCCAGCTATTGCCCTTCTCGGACTATTCCCTGAAGACCTTAAAAGAGCGTACTACATGGATACTGCCACATCGATTTTCATAGCAGCACAATTCACAATTGCTACACTGTGGAACCAACCCAGATGCCCTTCAATAGATGAATGGATAAAAAAATGTGACTTTTATATACTATGGAGAATTACGCAGCACTAAAAAATGACCAAATCTTGGAATTTGCAGGGAAATGCATGGCACTGAGCAGATTATGGTTAGTGAAGCTAGCCAATCCCTAAAAAACAAATGCCAAATGTCTTGTTTGATATAATGAGAGCACCTAAGAACAGAGCAGCGAGGAAGAGCATGAAGAAAAGATTAACATTAAGCAAAAACATGAGGTGGGATGGAAAGGGAGAGAAGAGGGAAATTGCATGGTAATGGAGAGAGACACTTATTGTTACACAAAATTACATATAAGAGGTTGTGGGAAAATAAACAAGGAGAGAAATGATTTAGAGTAGGTATGGTAGAGAGAGAAGATGGGAAGATAGGGGAGTGGGGATAGTAGAGTATAGGAAAGGTAGCAGAATACAACAGTAACTAATAGGGCATTATGTAAAAATATGGATGTGTAACTAATGTGATTCTGCAATCTGTATTTGGAGTAAAAATGGGAGTTCATAACCCACTTGAATCTAATGTATGAAATATGATATGTCAAGAGCTTTGTAATGTTTTGAGCAACCAATAAAAGAAAAAAAAAGTAGCAATATATATGCCAATAGAAATTCATCATGAAATGTATATAATCCACAGATCGAAAAATATTCATTTTACTGAACATGGATTCATGTATAATGTTTTTCAACTAGGAAGCTCACCCATAGGTTGAATTTTCAGTTCCAACAGCGTTTAGGAGGAGTGATCTCTTCTCTCAATTTGCATCTACCAATTCAGCCACCTCACAAGTGTATACGAGTGATATCAGGTAGAATTCTATATGTGCATATAAACATACATGTGCTGAATAGGCTACAGAGAAAGGGAGATAGGGATTCACATATTTGCTAATTTTAAAAACACATGTAGAACTATTTCAACAAAAAATTGACTAGACTTATAACTCCTACATTATATAATGCAAAAGGCAATTCCAACTATACACCATGCGTCCTTTGAACTGCTTGTGTTTCTTCTCTTTTTGGCTTATTTTTCACCATCATATTAGGATTATTAGTCAGAGACTAGTAGGGTATGGGTTATAGTGTCAGGGATTCAGTATTTCAAATGGAAATTGAAAAATGAATCCAATGTGTATGTAAATATGTGCTACACAAAAATCTTCCCACTCACATCCAGAACAATGCCTTGACATTACCTACGCCCCAAGTAAAACACAATTAGAGTAGAAAAGTGTGAAAATCTATGAATACAAATATGGAATGGAATATGCTCGGGAGTTCACAACCTTGGAGGTGGTAGAGGAGTTTCCAAAAGTAAAGGACAGGGTAAACACTCCACAAACAAGGAACTCTGCTGGCCTAAGAATTCTTGGGAAACGGCTTCTGAGGTTGGGCACTTGAAATATATGTTGTTGTCATGAGCTTTAGCTTCCTTTGTAGTGAGACCATCAAAGCTGGGTCTGCATCTATGTGACCGAAAGACATGGTTTCTTATATTCCAATGAACATGAGGCAGCAGTGCTCAATTCTCTCTTTGTAGCTAAACTGTGTCCATTGGAAGCTAAGTGTCTCCCGGTGGGGACTGTGAAGACATTTGGTCATCCTCCACTTTTCGTGGTATTTCTTGCTTCTGCACTGGGAATTTGGTATTTGCTTCACAAAACATAAAAAGTTCATCTGGGATACAGTGCTGGAGGGAGTTCTGTCACATGTGGTGGGTCAGGGTCTGCAGGAGAATGCACCAACCAGGCTTCTATCCCACATAGCTAGCACCAATAACCATAGCAACCTGATTCTGAATATTGCCCTGAAAACTCTCCATTTAACAAGATGCCTTTACATATAAGGGTCTGATGTCTGCACTATATCAGTCACAAAAAATTTGGAAGCCAATGGCAGATTCACATGGCCCCAACATGATGTTTTATCACACACCTGCCCACCACTGCTCTAGCCCCCCTACTCAGCAGGCTCCAAATTACTGGCTTCTCTTGTTCTACACCATTTTAATGAAACCCAGTCAAAAACAAGGCACTGTCTGGTATACACATGATCAGCAACAGGACATCAAAAGTTTCTGCAGTGCCACCTGGTCATGGGAATTTCAAAAATTTCATGGTATTTATCTAGCAATTTTTCAAGGGTGAAGTTAGAGGCACTGTGGGTTTCAATTCATTCAGGAACCATTAAGAGTTGAGAAAGTTCATTTCAATGAAAGCTCTGGAGAACTCTCACAGTCAATGCTTCTCAAACAGTTGCCAAAAGGTCTCCTAAAGCCAGGCCAATTGACATCTACAATGTGAGGTCCATGTGTGTTTTGACTCTCAAATATGGCTGCTAAGTCTTTCAGAATAAAATCATGTGATATCCTGGCTGAGATTCTCAGGCTTCTGTGGAAACCACCCTGGGCCTAGATCTCAGTTTCCAAGAGTGAGTCTCATGCGTGGCCTCCTAAAATCCCAACACAATTCATGGCAATACTTCTCTGAGGTCAGTTTCAGAACTCAGTCTCTAAGGGGAATCACACCAGAGTTCAAGCCCAGGTGGCCCCATCATCCTTCCATCCGCCAAAAAATGACCACAATTAAAATCAAAACACTACCACAGGGCCATCATCTTCTTCCATGTAGACACTCATCATAACCTCTAGCTGGAGGTTTCTATGAGCCCAAGGTAGTGTCCGAATAAGCTCACTTGCCCCTCATTTGCCTAAAATCATGATGGCCTGGACACTCTTCCTGTGAACCAGGAATGATCAAATATTCCTGCTGTTAAAGTGTTCCACTTCTCCAATTTGAGGCCTACTGGCTGTAGGGTATAGATTCTTTATGTGATTTGGAGTCATGAGAAAACCCAAGCAAATATGGGCTAGCCTCTGCAGGGATTTCAAGAACTCATTTGAACCAAAGGATCCCTATTCTCACTTGATGGAGGTCAGGAACCTAAAACAAGAGGGCAAAAATATTCACCCACAATGACTGCTCTTTTGGCCATTTTAGTTTTGGAAACACATGGGATCTTTCTTTAGATCCATCAGGTGCTGAGAATCTAAGCCACAACCTCATACAAGGACAAGAGGCTGATTCAGACACATCCCAATCCAAAAAAATTAAGCAAAGAGCCACTGGTGATGTCCATACATTTCCATATGAAAACAGTTTTCTTCAGGCTACACAAGGGGTGGCCTGAGGCAAAGACCTTCCTGACATTCAGGGTAATAGAAATAGAAGTAAGCAAATGGCCCAAAGAAGGGTTTCTCCACTGAGACTTTACTGGTCACACTGAAATCTGAGTTTTCTTAGATGCTCCCATTCCCTTCAGCTATCCAGTACATGGCCATGTCACAGAACCTTGTGGTGTTACATATTTGGGAAACAAAACCATGAGTCTATTCTGGAGAGTGGCCAGAATTCACGAAGAAAACAGGAACTTTAGAAGATAATAGATGTTGCCCATCCATAAGGCAAGCTGCAGTCCATTCATTAATTGGGCAGTATGAATGCGGGGAAGCTTTCAACTAGAGACAACACATCCATTGATGCATTCTCTTTTCTAATGTCTACAACCACGGATACAGTGGGATACACAGACTTAGAAACACTCACCATGTCAAACGACTTACTAGAAACAGTCCACTCCAAACCAAACAAACCACCTTTCCTACCTATTCTCAGAACATGAGAAAAAACCACAAACTCACACCTACAACGGCAAAGGCACTTCCTTCCCCCAAATAGGTCTGTGACTATCCGGAGTGTCTTCTGACTGGTGGGCCATATTATGTTCCCCCAAAATGGCCTGTCCTGTTTCAGATCTGGTCTCCTTGGCCAACTCTGTGAAGTTGTCAGGAGCCAAAGGTGAGCCACTACCTGCTTACTCAGGAAAGGCCCCTCTTCAGAGCTCTGCTGGCATTTGGCCATCCTCACATCAGTGGGTACCAAGAAAGACTGACTATGTCTTTGGGAAAAGCAAACAAGTTAGCCCACTGGAACTGGGAGTGGGACTGGCTCTGCGTGCCTTCCTTCCTGGATCCCAGGTTCAGAGAATTCCATCACCAAGGAAGTGAAGTGAGGTCACTTCTTTCAGGAACAGAATATGCTCACTGCCTTGGTAACCACTTTGTGCTAACAGTTGCTTCCAGGGTTCCCATGAGATGGAGGCTGCCCCAACATCCTGGGACACATTCAGAAGTTAGAATGGTATATCAACCATAGGCACCAGGGAACAGCTCTCCACAGAGGCCTGGTTCAGTCCATCTTCTCTTTATTAAGAAGAGAGAGGCTGATTCAGACCATCAATTAATCCTGACCAGGTTGTTTGCCATGGAAGATGACTATTGCTCTCTCAGGTCCTACATAGCTGCCTATATCTTCTGCAAGGATCATTTCTCCATGGATCTTTGATGTTCTCAGCAGGTGGAAGATCATCTACATTCCTATATTGTAAGACCCACACTGTCCCTGCTCTTAAGTAAGTTATACTGAGGTAACAGTGTATGGTTAGGGTTAATAACTTGTTCAATTTGGGTTACAAATAATTCTGCGGGATGAATAATGGTATTGGCAAAATGCGATGTTTACAAGAGTATATATGTGAAACATAAGTATGAAAGCAGAAATCTAGGTAAGATTTGAAGCCCAGAAGGGCATTGGGGACTTGAGTGGGATACTTAGCTTTGAGTAATGTGCAGCACAGATGTCTCAGATAAATCAATATACACTGGCATCGTACCTTGTACCTTGGATATTGAATGTTGAAGAGAACATCCAGTCAAAAACCGATAGTCGGCAGGATTAGGAAGGTAGTTGGTAGGTTTAGAAAAAAGAGTGAGTATAGGATTTGGACCAAAAGTTCTTTAGCAATAGAATTTAGTGTAGAGAGTGTATGTAAATGTAAGCACATGTGAAGAGTCAGTCACAATGATGAACTGGGGAAAAATATAGGAAATCAGATATCAATAGAGACATTAGGAAATCAAGCAAAGTATAAATTGTGTGATAGGGTTAGACATTTTCAACAGGTTTGAAGTTGAATATATAATCTTAGGAAGAAACAAATATGTAGTCAAAAATAGAATTGATATTTGAGAGCATTAGGCAACCTGGACATGGATGTTTTTAGTAATCCATGCTCACTTTCCATTTACGCTTTGGTACAATTGTAAGTGTGACCTATGCTTTTTGTGTCCAGAATATTTCTGTAATAAAATGTGTATGTAGATCAGGTGACAATCGTATTTCTTCCACCAATTCTGGGAGCAATATTTTGAAGACTTACAAATTAGTATGGGGGTACAAATAGGTGTACCCTGTTTCTATGAATATAGACATAATGCATGAATAGACCATATTGTGAATAAATAATATAACTGGATCCACTTTAAATAATGAATTGAATAAATATCTGAAAATTTATAAGAAATTTTATATTGATATGCAATCATTCATTCCAACCAGTTATATATCTAACGATCATCTTAGGGTTACGGTTTATCATGAAGGGTGTGTGAGTTTTTTTTCAAAATTGATTATGGAAATAGAAAATAATATATTTGGAAAAAAGTCTCATGAATAGACCAGTCAAGAGACATAGAGGAATACATGTGTTCTGGAGCAGGAAGTGATTGAAAGTGAAACAAATGCCTATAAATTTGCTAACTAGTGAATAAAATATATATCCTATGATGTGCATAAACTGATGAAATAGTAATGTACCAGTGTGGAATAAAAATTAACGTCAAAATACACATCATGTCCCATAGGAACCTACATGCATTAATGTTAAACTGGGTCAGTTAATGTACACATATTAGGATTTGTATGCACCTTTTACTGAAGTTAGTTTTCAGTACTAGGAAACAAATATGTATTTCGGGTGGATGAATATTTCTAAGAATAATCTTGTGAAAAGTTGATTATTAATCCACATACATGAACATGAATGAATTTAGGGAGTGTATATAAGACACATATATTTCATATTTTTAAAAATATGGAGAGTATATATATATATATATATATATATATATATATATATACACACACACACACACACACACACAAACACAGACATTAAAAAGTAGCAATATATATGCCAATCAAAATTCATCATTAAATATATATCATAAAGATGCAAAAACATTCATTTTAGTGAACATGGGTTTATGTATAATGTTGTTCCACTGGGAAGCTCACCCATAGGTTGAATTTTCAGTTCCAACAGCGTTTAGGAGGAGTGATCACTTCTCACAGTTTGTATCTGCTAAGTCATATATCTTACAAGGATGTACGTGTGATACCTTGTAGGATTCTATTTGTGCATATAAAAATGCATGTGCTGAATAGGCTCCAGAGAATGGGAGACCGTAATTCACATATTTGTTAACTTTAAAACACATTGAGAACTATTTCAATTAAATATTGAATAGATTTATAACACCTACCCTTTATCATGCAAAAGGCAAGTCCAACTCTGAACTGCAAGTATTTATGTACTGTTTGGGTTACTTTCTTCCATCATATTAGGATTAGTAGTCAGAGTCTAGTAGAATATGGGTTAGTGTCAGGGATTCAGAATTTCAAATGGAAAAAAGGAAAATTAATCTTCCAACTCTCATCCAGAACAATGCCTTGTCATTACCTTCGCCCCAAGGAAGACACAATTAGAGTAGAAGAGTTACAAAATCTGTGATTACATTTCTGGAATCGAAAATGCTCAGGAGTGCACAAACTTGGAGGTTGTATAGGAGTTTCCAAAAGTAAGGACAGGGTACACACTCCACAAACATGAAGCTCTGCTTGCCTAAAACTTTTTGAGAAACTGCCAGTGAAGTTGGGCACTGAAATATAGGTTGTTGTCAGGAGTTAAGCTTCCTTTGTAGTGAGACCCTCAAAGCTGGGTCTTCATCTATGTGACCTGGAGGACATCGTTTCCTATTTTTCAATGAACACGAGGCAGCAGTGCTCAATTCTCTCTTTGTAGGTAAACTGTGTCTCCCTGTGTGGACTGTGAAACAATTTGGTCATCCTCCACTTTTCGTGGTGTTTCTTGCTGCTGCACTTGGAGTTTGGTTCATGCTTCACAAAATACAAGGAGTTCAACTGGGAAACAGTGCTTGAGGTATTTCTGTCACGTGTGGTGGGTCAGGGTCTGCAAGAAAATTCACCAACCAGGCTTCTATCTCTCAAAGATTGCCCCCTTGTCCATAGCAACCTGATTCTGAACATTGCCCTGAAACTATGCCATATAACAAGATGCCTTTACATATAAGGGTCTGATGTCTGCACTCTGTCAGTTACAAGCCATTTGGAAGCCAATGGCAGATCCAAATGGCCCCACCATGATGTTTTATCACACACCTGTCCACCACTGCTCTAGGCCCACTACTCAGCAGGCTCCAAAATACTGGCATCTCTGTTCTAAACAATTTTCATGAAACCCTGTCAATCAAGGCACTGTCTGGTACACTCATGGTAAGCAACAGGACATCGAAAGTTTCTGCAGTTCCACCTGGTCATGGAAAATTCAAAAATTTCGTGGTATTTATCTAGCCATTTTTCAAGGATGACTTTGGATGCACAATTATTCAGGAACCATTAAATGTTGAGAAAGTTCATTTCAAAGAAAATTCTAGAGAACTCTCACAGGCAAGGCTTTCCAAAGAGTGGACAAAAGGTCACTTGAAGCCAGGACCATTGAGATCTACAATGTGAGGTCCTATGTCTTTTGACTCTCAACTATGGCTGCCAAGTCTTTCAGAATAAAATCATGTGATATCCAGGCTGAGATTCCCAGTTCTTTGTGGAAAGCCACCCTGGTCCTAGATCTCAGGTTCCAAGGGCGACTCTCATGTGTGGCCTCCTAAAATCCCAACACAATTCATGGCAATTCTTCTCTGAGATCAGTTTCAGATCTCAGTCTCTAAGTGGAAACACACCAGAGTTCAAGCCCAGTTGACCCAGTCATCTCTTCCAACCGCCACACCAATGACCAGAATTAAAACCAAAACACTCCCACATGGCCCTCATTTTCTTCCATATAGACACTCATCATAACCTTGGCTGGAAGTTTTTATGAGCCACACAGCCCAAGACAAAGTCAAAATAAGTTCCCTTGCCCTTCATTTGTCTAAAGTCAGTGTTTCCTGGACAACGTTCCTGTGAACCAGGACTGATCAAAGAGGTCTGCCATTAATACTGTTCTGCTTTTCCAATTTGAGGCATACAGACTGTCGGGTATAGTTTCTTTATGTGATTTGCAGTCATGAGAAAACCCAAGCACCTATGGGCTAGCCTCTGCATGGCTTGAAGAACTCAGTTGACCCAAAGATCCCTGTTATCACTTGATGGAGATCAGGAACCTTACAGAGGAAGGCAAGAGACTTCATCACAATGACTTCTCTTTTGGCCATTTTGGATTTGGATGCACACATGGGATCTTTCTTTAGATCCATCAGGTGCTGAGAATCTAAGCGATAATCTCACACTGCACTAAGAGGATGATTCAGACATATCCCTTTGCAAAGCAATTAAGCCAGGAGCCACAGGTGATGCCCATTTATTTCCATTTGAAAACTGTTTTTTTCAGGCTTTGGAAATGTGTGGCTTTAGGCAAAGTCCTTCCTTTCATTCAGGGCAACAGAACAATAGGTAAGCAAAATCCCAAAGCAGATTTTCTCCACTGAGACTTTCCTGGTCACACTGATATCTGAGTTTTCTGAGATATTCACCATTCTCTTCAGCTATCCAGTACATGGCCATGTCCCAGATTGTGGAGGAGATACATATCTTGAACACAAAACCATGAGCCTATGGGAGAGTGACCAGATTCAGGAAGATATCAGGAATGTAGGAAGGTAATAGGTGTTGCCCATCCATAAGGTAACCTGCAGTCCATTCATAAATTGGACAGGATGAATTCTGCGAAGAATTCTACTAGACAGGACACATCTATTGATGCATTCTCTTTTCTATTGTCTACAACCACAAATACAGTGGGATACCCAGACATAGAAACACTCACCTTCTCAAAGGACTTACTAGAAACAGTCCACTCCAAACCAAACAAACCGACTTTCCTACATTTTCTCAAAACTTGAGACAAAAATCACAAACACACAAACACACACACACACACACCCACAAAGGCACCTTCTTTCCCCAAATAGGTCTGTGACTATCCGGAGCGTCCTCTGACTGGTGGGCCATACTATGTTTCCCCGAAATGGGCTGTCCTATGTCAGATCTGGTCTTCTTGGCCAAAACTGTGAAGTTATCAGGAGCCAGCGGTGAGCCACTGCCTGTTTTCTCAGGTAAAGCCCCTATTCAGAGCTTTCCTGGCATTTGTCCATCTTCAATTTAGTAGTTGCCAAGAAAGACTTACTCTATCCTTCTTAAATCCAAAAATTTGAGACCACTGGGACTTACACTGGGACTGCTTCAGGGTGCCTGGCTTCCTGGATTCCAAGTTCAGAGTGTTCCATCAACAAGAAAGTGACATGGGTCACTTCGTCTAGAACTGAATGAGGTCACTGCCTTGGCAACCACTTTGTCCTAACAGTTGCTTCCAAGGGTCCATGAGATGGATCCTGCCCCTACTTCCTATCACACTTTCACAAGTTAGAATGGAATATCAACCATAGGCACCCGGGAACAGCTCTCCACACAAGCCTGGTTTGGTCCATCTTCTCTACATTAACAAGAGAGAGACTGCTTCAGACACACCCCTTCATCCTGACCTGTTTGGTTTTTTTTGTCATGAAAGATGACTTTCGCACTCTCAGGTCCATCATAGCTGCCTACATCTTCTTTAGGGATCATTTCTGCATGGACCTTTGAGGTTCTCTGCAGGTTGAAGATCTCCTACATTAATGTATTGTAAGACCAACTCTGTCCCTGCTCTTCTGTAAAGTTAGATTGAGGGAACAGTGTTGGGTTACAGTTAATAACATGTTTGATTTGGGTTAGGATCATTCTGCTGGATGAATAAAGGTATTGGGAACCTGCAATATTTATAAGATTATATAGGTGAAATATATGAATGAAAACAGAAATCTCGGTAACATTTGAAGCCCAGAAGGGCATTGGGTCCTTGATTGGGATACTTAGCTTTTAATTATGTTCTGCACAGATGTCTCAGATAAATCTATACACAATGGCATAAGATCTGATACCTTGGATGATTGAATGTTGAGGAGAACAACCATTCAAAGAGGGAGAGTCGGTAGGATTAGGAAGATAGTTGGTAGGATTATAAAAAAAGTGTGAGTATAGCATTTGGACAAATAGTTCTTTAGCAATAGGTTTTCAGGTAGACAGAAAATGTAAATGTCAGCATATGTGAAGAGTCAGTCACAGTGATGAACTGGGGAAAATATGTAGGAAAGCAGATATCAATAGAGACATTAGGAAATCAGGCAAAGTATAAAGTGAGTGATAGCAAAAGACATTTTCAACAGGCTTGAGATTGAATATATAATCTTAGGAAGTAACAAATATGTAGTCACCAATAGGATTGACATTTGAGAGCATTAGGCAACCTGGACATGGGTTATTTTCATAATCCATACTCACATTCCATTTAGGCTTTGGTACAATCGTAAGTGTGACTTTGCATTTTGTGGCCAGAATATTACTGTGATAAAACGTATATGTAGATCAGGTGACATGAGTATTTCTTGCACCATTTCTTGGAGCAACATTTTGAAGGGGTATAAATTAGTATTGGGGGTACATATAGGTGTACCATGTATGTATGAATATAGAGATAATGCATGAATAGACCATACTGCGAATAAATAATATAACTTGTTCCAACTTTAAATAATGGATTGAATTGATATCTGAAAATACACAGGAATCATATATTGATATACATACATTCATTCCAACCAGTAATACATCTAATGGTAATATTACAGTTGTGGTTTATCACCAAGAGTGTGTGAATTTTGCTTCAAATTTGATTATGGAAATCGAAAATAATGTGTTTGGAAAGAAATCTCATGAAATGACCACTCAAAAACAAGGAGGAATACATATGTTCTGAAGCAGGAAGTGATTGAATATGTTACAAATTTCTTTAAATTTGTGAACTTGTGGATGAAATGTATATTCTATAATGTATAAAAACTGCAGAAATAGTAATGTACCAGTGTTTAATAAAAATGAACGTCAAAATACACATCATGTTCCATAGGAATCTACTTGCATTGATGTTAAAGTGGGTCAGCTACTGTAAAAATATAAGGATTTGTTTGCACCATTCATTGAAGTAACTTTTTAGTACTAGAAAACAAATATGTATTTCAGGTGGATGAATATTTTTAAAATAATCTTATGAAAAGTTTAATATAAAACCACATACATGAACAAGAATGAATTTAGGGAGTGTATAATAGGACACATATATTTTATATTTTGAAAAATCTAGAGAGTATATATATATATATATATATATATATATATATATATATACACACACACACACACACAAAACACACACAGAGACATTAAATAGTAGCAATATATATGCCAATTAAAATTCATTGTGAAATATATATCATCCACAGATCCAAAATATTAATTTTACTGAACATGGATTTATGTATAATGTTTTTCAACTAAGAAGCTCACTCATAGTCTGAATTTTCAGTTCCAAAAGCATTAATGAGGAGTGATCTCTTCTCACACTTTGTATCTGCCAAGTTAGCTACCTCTCAAGAATATACGTGTGATACCAGGTAGGATTCTATATGTGCATATAAAAATACATGTGCTGAATAGGCTACAGAAAAATGGAGACAGGAATTCACATATGTGTTAACTTTAAAAACACATGCAGAACTATTTCAACAAAAAATTGACAAGATTTATAACTCCTACCCTATATCATGCAAAAGGCAAACCAACTATCCACCATGCCTCCTCTGAAGTGCTAGTATTTCTATTCTGTTTGGGTTACTTTTCTCCATCATATTAGAATTAGTAGTCAGAGTCTAGTAGGGTATGGGTTAGTGTCAAAGATTCAGCATTTCGAATGGAAAATTGAACAATGAATCCAATGTGTATGTAAATATGTGCTACACAAAATTATTCCCACTCTCATCCAGAACAATGCCTTGACAATTCCTTCACCCCAAGTAAGACACAATTAGAGGAGAAGATTTAGAAAATCTGTGAATAAATTTGTGGAATGCAATATGCTCAGGAGCTCACAACCTTTGAAGTGGTAGAGTAGTTTCCAAAAGTATGGGACAGGGTAAAAACTCCACAAACATGGAGGTCTGCTGGCCTAGAGATTTATAGAGAAACTGCCTGTGAGTTTGGGCACTTGAAAAATATGTTGTTGTCAGGAGCTTTAGCTTTCTTTCTAGGGAGACCATAAAAGCTTGGTCTGGATCTATGAGACCTGGAGGACATGGTTTCTTATTTCCCAATGTACATGAGGCAGCAGTGCTGAATTCTCTTTTTAGGTAAACTGTGGCCACTGGGGAATAAATGTGTGCCAGTGTGCACTGTGAAGCCATATGGTCATCTTCCATTTTCGTGGTGTTTCTTCCTGCTGCACTGGGTGTTTGGTATTTGCTTCACGAAATACAAAGAGTTCAACTGGGTCACAGTGCAAGAGGAAGTTCTGTCATGTATGGTTGGTCAGGTTTTGCAGGAGGATCCAAGAACTAGGATCCTATCCTACATATCTTGCCCCCTTGACCATAGCACCCTGATTCTGAACAATGTCCTGAAACCTCTCCAAATAACAACTTGCCTTTACATGGAAGGTTCTGCTGGCTGCACCATGTCAGTCACAAGGCATTTGAAACCAATGGAAGATACACATGGCCCCACCACAGATGTTTTATCACATACCTGCCCACCACTGCTCTAACCTACTACTCAACAGAGTCCAACTTACTGGCATCTCTGTTCTACACCATTTACATGAAACCCAGTCAATCAAGGCACTGTCTGGTATATTCATGATCAGCAACAGGACATCAAAAGGTTTTCCAGTGCCACCTGGTGATGGGAAATTCAAAAATTTCATGGTATTTATCTAGCCATTTTTCAAGGATGAAGTTGGAGGCACTGTGAGTTTCAATTCTTTCAGGAACCATTAAATGGTTAGGAAGCTCATTTCAATGAAATCTCTGGAGAACACTCACAGGTAAGGCTTCCCAAAGAGTGGCCAAAAGATCATATGATGTTATGCCCATTTAGGTCTACAATATGAGGTCCATATGAGTTTTGACTCTCAACTATGGGTGCCAAGTCTTTCAGAATAAAATTTGTGGTATCCTGGCTGAGAGGCTCAGTGCTCTGTGGAAAGCCACCCTGGGCCTAGAACTCAGTTTCCAAGGGCAACGCTCATGCCTGGCTTCCTAAAATCTCAACACTATTTATGGCAATACTTCTCTGAGGTCAGTTCCAGAACTCAGACTCTAAGGGAATCACACCAGAGTTCAAGAACATGTGGACCAAGTCATCTCTTCCAACCGCCACCCAAATGACCACAATTTAAACCAAAACACTCCAACGTGGCGCTCATCTTCTTCCATATAGACACTCACAATAACCTATGGCTGGAGTTTTCCATGAGGGGCACACCCCAAGACCGTGTCCAAAATAAGCTCTCTTACACCTAATTTGCCTAAATTCAGGGTGGCCTGGACACCCTTCTTGTGAACCAAGAGAGATTAAGTAGGCCTCCAGTTAATACTGCTCCGCTTCTTCAATTTGAGGCCAAATGACTGTGGGGTTTGGATTCTTTATGTGAATTGGAGTCTTGAGAAAACCCAAGCAAATATGGGCTAGCCTCTGCAGGGCTTTGAAGAACTCATTTGACCCAAAGGATCCCTAATCTGACTTGATGGAGGTCAGGAAAGTTACAGAGGAAGGCGAGAGACTTCATCCACAAGGACTGCTCTTTTGGCCATTTTGTTTTTGGATGTAAACATGGGATCTTTCTTTAGATCCATCAGGAGCTGAGAATCTAAGTCACAGCCTCACACAGGGTAAATAGGCTGATTCAGACACATCCTTTCCAAAGCAATTAAGCAAAGAGCCACAGGTAATGCCCATTCATTTCCATTTGAAAACTGTTTTCTTCAGGCTTCAAAAAGTGGTGGACTGAGGAAAAGACCTTCCTGACATTCAGGGCAACAGAAGGATAGGTAAACAAAAGGCCCCAAGCAGGGTTTCTCCACTGAGACTTTCCTGGTCACACTGATATCTGAGTTTTCTGAGATGCTCACCATTCCCTTCAGTACATGGTCATGTCACAGAGCTTCGAGGTTGTACATATCTTAAACAGAAAACCATGAACCTATTCTGGAGAGTGGCCAGAATTCAGGAATAAAACAGGAACTAAGGAAGATAGCAGGTGTTGCACATCAATAAGGCAAGCTGCAGTCCATTCATAAATAGGACAGGATGAATGCTGTGAAGCTTTCTACTAGATAGGACATATTCATTGATGCATTCTCTTTTCTAATGTCTACAACCACGGACACAGTGGGATACACAGACATAGAAATTCTCGCCTTGTCAAACGACTTACAAGAAACAGTTCACTCCAAACAAAACAAACTGCCTTTCATACCTATTCTCAGAACATGAGACAAAACCACAAACCCACACCCACACAACAAAGGCAGCTCCTTTCCCCAAGTAGGTCTGTGACTATCCGGAGTGTCCTCTGACTGGTGGGCCTTACTATGTTCCCTGGAAATAGCCTGTTCTGTCTCAGATCTGGTCTTTTTGGCCAACTCTGTGAAGTTGTCAGGAGCCAGCGGTGAGCCACTGCCTGCTTTCTCAGGAAAGGCCCCTCTTCATAGCTTTCCTTGCATTTGGCCATCCTTACATCAGTAGGTCCCAAGAAAGACTGAGTCTGTCCTTGGTAAAACAAAATAAGTTTGACCACTGGGACTGGGACTGGGACTGGCTCTGGGTGCCTGGCTTCCTGGATTCCAAGTTCAGAGAGTTCCATCACCAAGGAAGTTAGGTGTGGTCACTTCCTTTTGGAACTGAATGAGGTCACTGCCTTGGCAACAACTTTGTCTTAACAGTTGCTTCCAAGGTCACCATGAGAAGGATGCTGCTCCTACTTCCTGTGACACTTTCACAGGTCAGAGTGGTATGTCAACCATAGGCATGCAGGAGCAGCTCTCAACACATGCCTGCTTTGGTACACCTTCTCTACATTAAGAAGAGAGTGGCTGATTCAGACACATCCCTTCATCCTGAGCAGGTTGTTTGCCATGGAAGACTTTTGCTCTCTCAGGTCCTTCGTACTTGCCTACATCTTCTCCAGGGATCATTTCTGCGTGGACCTTTGAGGTTTTCAGCAGGTGGAAGATCCTCTATAATTCTGTATTTTAATACCAATTCTGTCCCTGCTCTTCTGTAAAATTAGATTGAGAGAACAGTGTATGGTTAGGATTAATAACAGGTTCGATTTGGTTTAGAAAGGAAACTACACGGTTGAGCAAACAGGGTCCTAACGTTAGCAATAATATGAGGATTTTTAATGGACCGGCCATGGAAGATAAAAGCGTAGTTAATCAGGTCACTATGTGAACCAAGACTCAAAGCTCCCTTTTGGGGCCTCTGTCTCTCTTTGACGCTCTTCAAGTCGTTTTCTTAATTTACTCATAGATTCTTTTACAACTCCAGTATTGTCGGCATAAAAACAACATTCTTCCCTCAATGCAAGCAAAAAGGCACCTTTCTCTCATAAAGAGGAGGTCCAACACTCGCCTGCTTTGTAAAACAACTTCAGAAAGAGAGAGGTTAAAATTCCTGTAAAGCTGTGATGTCGGTTTTTAATGTCTTTAAACTTTGGCATATTTCTGCTTCTAATTGTGTCTTTGTTGTGTCTCATGGACTAGCCCACCCCTTCAGCAACTATTATTTCTAATAGGGTGGCTAAAGTGAGGGATACAGGTTCCCAGTGGAACCGGGTTGTATGCCCCCCTAGTTGATCTTTAAATGAACCTAAGTATGATAGAGAACTCTGGAAAACATCTGCATCATTACATAATTAATCACATATATTGACCATTTTATGAAAACATAAATAATGTTAAAGTGTATAGAATTATATTGTTGTAGGGATGGACAAGGAAAGGGACCTAAGATAGCACCAAACACAGGAAAACAGTCTTATTTGGTTGCATCCGGATTTAGTGGGCATTGCTTCTGTTGTAATCAATTAATCCCCTGAAGCCCAAGTTTCGGTAGTTTTAGAATTTGTACCCAACATGTAAGGGAAGTGGCTCAGAAGTTCACAGTCTGTAGAAATTCACAGAAATCAGTTTTTGTTTTTGTTTTTGTTCCTCTGTTCTGGGCAAGTTAACTTTTCAAAGACACCTTGGAAAGGGAGAGCTTTTTTGTCTCTTTTTTTCTCCCTGCCAGCTGTCACCATGAAGCCCAATTGGTAACTTTTTTATCTTAGAAATCTAGCCATCTCTGTGAATCCCCAGCTCAAGGCCAGAGGCCTTGTTCACATATTTTGTGAAAATCTAGTAAGGCGGTGTCAAGCTTAGGGGTGGTGATTTTTTCAGCGAGTGGCCAAGTAGAACAGGGCAACACGAAAAGTGGAAGTTCATCTACATTGAACTCTTTCAGAGGGACTCTTTTGCTGAAAGACCTAATGTAAGCCTCGGTGAAGACTTCTGGAGAAGGTTATTTAAGACATATCTATGGACCTGGTACAGAGGGGGAAGACGGGGAAGGCGAGGCTGAGAGCAGCTCCGTGGATCTGAGAATGAGGAAGATGAGATGTAAAAGAATAATGGAAAAGGGGTTTGGGATTTTCCTAGAACAAAACTTGAGCAGTAGAACAGGTAGAGCAGAGGTGAAGATGGGAGTGAGTATTCCAAAAAGCCTGTGAGGGACTTTAAATTCTTAGTAACCTGTTTTCAGTGATGACAAAGCAACTTTAAAGGCTATTTTTATTACATCTTGGATAGGGGTCTGAGGGCTCTTCTCAGCTGGTTTGAGCTTTGGTTTAGCTTCTTAGAGGACTTGGTGGGACCTAGTGCAGGCACAGACAGAAAAAGAGAGGAGTGAGTGAGTGGAGGGGTACCTCGGTACCTGCTACCTCAGCAAGGGGGCAATGGTCTGAGAACTGGCGGAGGTTTGGGTTTTTGATGTAGTAATTGGAGGGAAGAAATCAGGTTGCTGAGGTGGGAGTGACAGCAGAGAGTCTAGAGCAGAAGGCTGAGGGTGAGGAACTATTGGAGAAGCATAGTACAGGATGTGAGTGAAGGAGGGAAAAGGATTCCACATAGGGGAATTTTCCCCTTTTGAGCACTTGCCGAAGTTAAAAATGTCACGCAGAATTTGAGGATCTAGAGAACCCTCTGGGGGCCATAGTTTTTGGTTGTCTAATTGGTTATATGGCCAATGCTGTGTACTGAATTTGATGAGGAGTTTGGGTTCCACCAGGCAGCCCCGGTATGCTCACATCCCCATGAATTACACAAGAAGTTGGCTTTCCCCCCACACAGCCATGACTGTTTGTGGCTTTGATAGTCCGTCGGGCATATATAGTAATCTAGGCTAACCAACCTGAATCTGGCTCGCGTTTCCGTGCATCCATAATGTTTGTTTCAATTATCTATGGTATGGAAGGGATTTAATGGAACTTTAGTGGGATCCTCTTCATTGGGGTTATCTCAATAGGAAAGACCTATACCAAGCTGAAAAATGTCTGGGTGGAGAGATAGCCACCAGGTCCCTAAGGGGGCTGTATGCGAGATAGACCATACTTCTTGTCTAGTAGGATTTCAGATCAGCCTTCACTGCTGAACAGGCTGATGAGGGTTAGGAGTACTGGTGGCCAAGGGGAGAGTCTATAGTCTTGTCCACATAGCGAATACGCAATTTGAAATGGTTACCAGTTTTTTCCAGTTTCCAACCAGAGTCTGGACACAGCGAAGGCTTGAGATGAGAGGCATGGATCCAAAAAGTGATTCTGTCTACTTTTATGCCTGTAGGTGTTATAAGTAGCACCTGGTATGTTCCTTTCCAGCGGGGTTCTAGGGATAACACCTGATGTTGTCTTATGTTGACGAAGTCTCTTACTTGATATTGATGTGGAATCCCCTCGTCCCCAGGTTGGTAGGCAGTGGCCAGCTGTTTCCACAGTTATCACTGAGTTCTTTCAATGGCTTTAAGTCTGTCAAGCAAGGGGTGTGGAAGGGATTGTTAGGCCTTAGAGTTGGGGATTAGGTCCCTTACTGGATGATGGGCATCATAGAGAATTTCATAGGGGGTGAGGTTACACAAAGAAACTGAGGGAGTATTTCTCACATGAAACAGTGCATAAGGCAGGAGCATAGTCCAATCTTTTATGCCGGTCTCTAAGCTTAATTTTGTTAAGGTCTGTTTAATGGTTCTATTTATTTTTTCTACCTCTCCTGAGCTCTGGGGTATATAAGCATAATGTAACTTACAATTAATCCACACCTGACTTACCTGGGCCATGAACACAAATCCATTATTAGACCCTATTATCTTAGACAGACCGTATCTTGGAAAAATATCTTCCAGGATCTTCTTGAGAACCATTTGCGCCGTTTTTTTTTTTTTTTTCTGTGTGTGTGTGTGTGTGTGTGTGTGTGTGTGTGTGTGTGTGTGTGTAAGGCTTCAATCCATCCTGAGAATGTATCCACAAAGACTAGGAGATATTTAAGTCCATACCTTGCTGGCTTAATTTCAGTAATGTCCACTTCCCAGAATTGTCCTGGTCTGGTTCCTCGTAGGTGCTTTCGTCTAAGAAACTTGGAAGGGTAAGCATTAAACAATTGACTGACCCGACAGGCTTTTGTTACCAGTTCAATTATTTCCTTTCGCTGTGCGTCAGTTAGTGGAAAACTCTGTTCTTAATCCTACAGGAATGCCTGCAGTTTCTTTGAACCAAGGTGAGTGAGTTGATGTACATTTTTAACGTAGTGTAGGGCTTTCTGTAATTGCAGGCTGAGCTCAGTAAAGTTGAGGCGTTCAATGTCAGTGTCCTTAGATGTTATCTAAAACTTCCTGGTACTTAGGGGTCCATTGGAATTGGGCATCTCCCTTTAACAGCGGGTATAAAGGAGCAGCTAAGGACTCAAACCCATTTATCCATAACCTGCAAAACCCAGCAATCCCAAGAAACTCTTAGTTGTCTGCTGTAAGATGGGCTTGGTATCTGCTCAATGGTTTGTTTTCTGGGCTCAGTGAGCCATCGTTTACCGCCCCTAAGGAAATAGTCGAGGAAGATTACTTCTTGCTGGCAAATTGGGCAATTTTGGCCGAAGCTCTATACCCGAGTTGAGCAAGCTCGGATAATAGTGCTTGGGTCCCAGTTCAGTTTTCCTTGGTGTTGGATGCCAGTAGCAGGTGATCCACATATTGAAGCTGGGTAAATTCGGGGTGTGTAGTTCTGAAATTGTTGAGATCTCTGTGAAGGGCTTCATCAAAGAGAGTGGGGGAGTTTTTGAACCCCTCTGCGAGTCTAGTCCAAGTTAGTTGACTAGACTTTCCGGTTTCTGGGTCTACCCACCCAAAAGCAAACAGCAACTGACTATCTTTATGCAGAGGCAAGCAAAAGAAAGCTTGTTTTAAGTCCAGAACAGTATACCATTTCTGCTCAGGGTTCAGAGTGCAAAGCAGATTGAACAGATTAGGTACCGTGGGGTAAATGTCCTGCACTCTGTTGTTGATCTCTCTTAGGTCTTTAACAGGGTGATAGTCCCTGGTTCCTGGCTTTTTCTTCTAATAGCAGGGGAGTGTTCCAGGCCAATTGACAGGGCCTTAGGACCCCTAAGGCCAGATATTTCTGAATATAGGGCCTTATCCCATCTTTAGCTTTTTATGCTTAGAAGATATTATTTGACATTGATTGGGGAGGCTGAGGTTTTTAAATCCACTGTTATTGGAGGTTGTTTCACGGCCAGGCCTAACACAGCAGTTTTTGCCCATGCATCTCGGTAATCTGTTATCCATTTCTGGGGTAGCTTGCCTGTTTGATCAGTCTTGGGGGGTGTGAAGAGTGGACGTTCATCTTCTACTAGTATAGTGAAAGCCGTGACTATAGGAGTTTTTACTGAAGGATTTAGAAATTTCATTTGGGGGCCTTCAGGGTTAAAAGTTATTTTGGCCCAGAGCTTGGTGAGCAGATCTCTGCCCATCAATGGGTGCGGGCATTCTGGGATTACTAGGAAGGAGTGATGGATTTTTCCTTTCCCCAGGTCCATGGTCCTCTTAGAAATCTAAGCCCGATATTTACTGCCGTTAGCCCTTTGAACTACAGACCTTTTATTTGATAGACGGCCCAATGGGGCCTTAAGGGCTGAGTATACTGCTCCTCTATTCACTTCAAAGTTTACTGGGGTCCCCTACACTTCAAATCTTACCCTGAGCTAGGGGAAAGAATCTGAGCCCCAACTTTCTTAGTCATCCCCCAGAGTCAGAATGGCTGGCTGGCATGTCTGTCTCTTTATAGGGCACTCTTTGGCCCAGTGTCCTTTTTTTTTACAGTAGGCACATTGATCTGAGGCCAGGGTGGCCTGTGGCACGAGCCCAGGTATCGCTTCCTGTCACCTTATGTCTTAATTTCTGGCCTCTTTCTTGTTGTGACCAGGATCTTAGTCAATGCCTTAGTCTTTCTTTTGCTTCTCTCATCCTCCCTCTGCTCCCTTTCTTTTTTCCTGTTTCTCTCTTATAGTATACTTTTTCGGCTTCTCTGACTAAATCTCTCTTTTAACTTTTTTTTTTTAATATCCATGGCAGCTTCAACAATTAAGGCCATCGTGACAGATGCCTTTTGATCTGCTGCCTGAGGATCGAAAGGAGTATATCTCTTATATGCCTCCATAATTCTCTCTAGAAACATAGAGGAAGATTCATCAGGCCTTTAAATAATTTCTCTTACCATGGCCAAATTAGTTGGTCACCTAGCGGCCCCTTGGATACCCGCAATTAGAGCCTGGCAATAATTGGACAGATGCTCCCTATCTTCAAAGGTGTTGGGGTCCCAGTTGGGTTGGTTAAAGGGGAAGGCAGCTTTTATTATGTTGGGAAGTTGTGTTGGTCGCCCATCAGGTCCGAGGATATTTTTTTCTAGCTTCCAGGAGGTTTTTCTCTCATTCCTCTGTCATGAAGAGAGTCCCTAGGAGTTGTTGGCAGTCATTCCAAGTAGGCAGGTGTGAAAACGTTGGCGAGTTCTCTGAGTTTTTTTAGCCAGGCCAGCTTCCTCCAGGGAAGGAGGCGCTGTGTGTGTCATGGGACAGTCATCTGGAGGGCGCTGGGCCATTCTGGCTTCCTCGAATGGTGGAGAGGCTGAGTCAGCAGCAGGGGAATTACTTACAGGGTTTTGGGGGTTGGGGGACAAGGGCAGAGGATAAGGACGAGTAGAGTCTTGAGACTCAGGGAGAACAGAGGGTGGAGGTTGAGGAACAGAGAGTTTGAGAGATAGAATCATAGGGGAAGGAGTAGTAGTGGGTGCAGGGACAAGGAAAGGCTTCACCCATGGAGGAGGAGATTTGCAGAGGTCCTGACAAGTTAAGATATATGGCTATTGATCTGGATGTCTATGTGGCCCCAGCTGAAAGACAATATCTCAGACTTTTCAAATTAGTGCGAAGTAGAAACATCCTTCTAGAGGCCATCCGACTACAAAGGTGGGTTATTCTGAGACACAGAATCTGCCAGGTCTGGTGTTTTAATGAAAAAGAAAGATTGTGAGCCCTTAAGCAGACTTTGGTCCAGTGATTAAGGGTCAGGGACAGAGGCATTGAAGTGCTCTGTCCCATAATGAAATATACACAGACAGTGAAAGCAACAACACATGACACAGACAAGACAAGACAATAAAGACAGGCAATGGACGTCCAATACTGAGACCAGGACTGAGTAGCCGGCAAAACCTGATGGGCTGGCAATTCCGAATCTGAAAGAAAATATCACTGAGTCGAGGAGACTATGGTTCCTTGATTTCCCGAGTCCATCCCCCAGGGACATGGCCTGTGGCTCTGTGACATGTGTGTCAGCCACCGTGGGAGAGAGCTCACGCTCTTTACCAATAGCCATTTTGTCAAACCCTAACCTGAATCCTGAAACCAGAAAGAGGGGCCTTATTTACCCCCAGAGCATCCCGTTGGGGGTCTTTCATCTGCAGCTGCAGGATCTCGCTGGGGCCACCAGAAGTAAAGGTCGGGTGAGCATCGATGAAAGAGACCACCAAGAGACTGTCTAATGCAACAGCAAAGGGTTTATTGGGAGTCCGGCATGCAAGGGCTCAGAGCTCGCTTGAACAGAGCAGAGAGCCCTGAGAACAGCTTAAGAAGTGCTTATATATTTTCCTTGGAGAGGGCAGGGAGGGAAGTTTATTGATGGGTAAGGGCGAGTGGGCGGTTTGCGTGCAAATGGTTGATGGAGTACATTCTGCAGTTTGGCAGTTGGGGGCAGCACATTCTGGGAACAAGAAGAGCAAACAGTTCTCAAGATTTCAACAGTGTTTTATTAAGCATACAGAAAAACAGGAAGTGACAAGTACCTATTTTATTAACCTTTCAATATAAGTATGAAAACAGAAATCTAGGTTAGATTTGAAGCCCAGAAGTTCATTTGGCCCTTGATTGGTATACTTAGCTTTGAATTACGTTCCGTAGAGATGTCCCAGAAATATGGATATACAATGACACAGGACCTTGTACCTTCTCAGAGGTCAGTTCCAAAACACAGTCTCTAAGGGGAATCACACCAAAGTTCAAGACAAGATGGACTCAATTATCTCTACCAACCACCACACAAATGACCACAATTAAAACCAAAACACTCCCAAATGGCACTCATCTTCTTCCAAATAGACACTCTTCATAACTTCTGGCAGGAGGATTCCATGAGAGGCGCAGCACAAGACAGTGTCCCAAATAATCTCCCTTTCCCCTCATTTGCCAAAAGTCAGAGTGGCCTGGACACCCTTCCTGTGAACCAGGAGTGATCAAATATGCCTGCCATTAATACAGCTCTGTTCTTCAATTTGAGGCCTACTGACGGTGGGGTTTAGATTCTTTATTTGAATTGGATTCATAAGAAAACCCAAGAACCTATGGGCTAGCATCTGCAAGGCTTTGAAGAACTCAATTGACCCAATGGATCCCTTTTCTCACTTGATTGAGGTCAGGAACCTTACAGAGGAATGCGAGAGACTTCATCAACAATGACTGATTTTTTGGCCATTTTGATTTTGGATCCACACATGGGATCTTTCTTTAGATCCATCAGGTGCTGATAATCTAAGCCACAGGCTCACACAGAGCCAAGAGGCTGATTCAGACACATCCCTTTACAATGCATTTAAGCAAAGAACCACAGGTGATGCCCATTCATTTCCGTTTGAAAACTGTTTTCTTCAGGCTTCACAAAAGCGTGGCCTGAGGCAAAGACCTTCCTGAAATTCAGGGCAACAGAACAATAGGTAATCAAAAGGCCCTTCACAGGGTTTCTCTACTGAGACTTTCTGGGTCACAGTGATATCTGACTTTTCTGAGATGCTTGCCATTCTCTTCAGCTATCCAGTACATGTCCATGTCACAGTGCTTGGAGGTGGTACATATCGTGGATGCAAATGCATGAACCTATTCTGGAGAGTGGCTAGATTTCAGGAAGAAAACAGGAACTTAGGAAAATAGCAGGTGTTGCCCATCGATAAGGCAAGCCCTAGTGCATTCATAAATTGGGCAGGATGAATGCTGGGAAGCTTTCTACTTGACAGGAAACATCCATTGATGCATTCTCTTTTCTAATGTCTACAAGCACGGACACAGTGGGATACACAGACATAGAAACACTCGCCTTGTGAAACAACTTACTAGAAACAGTTCACTCCAAACCAAACAAACCGACTTTCCTGCCTATTCTCAGAACATGAGACAAAACCACAAACACACATCCACACCCACAAAGGCACCTCCTTCCCCAAGTAGGTCTCTCACTCTCCAGAGTATCCTCTTACTGCTGGGCCATACTATGTTCCCCCGATATGGCGTTTCCTGTCTCAGATCTGGTCTCCTTGTCCAACTCTGTGAAGTGGTCAGGAGCCAGCTGTGAGCCACTACCTACTTTTTCAGGAAAGGCCCCTCTTCAGAGAACTCCTGGCATTTGGCCATCCTCACATCAGTAGGTACCAAGAAAGACTGACTCTGTCCTTGCTAAATCGAAGCAAGTGAGACACTGGGACTGGGACTGAGACTGACTCTGTGTGCCTGGCTTCCTGGATCCCAAGTTCAGAGAGTTCCATTACCAAGGGATTAAAGTGAGGTCACATCCTTCAGGAACTGAATGAGGTCACTGCCTTGGCAACCACTTTGTCCAAAGAGTTGCTTTCAAGCGTACCATGAGAAGGAGGCTTACCCTATTTTCTGTAGCACTTTCACAAATTAGAATGGTATATCAACCATAGGCACCAAGGAACCGCTCTCCACACAGGCCTGATTTGGTCCATCTTCTTTATATTTGGAAGAGAGCCTTTAGTTCAGGGAGCACTGCAGTGAACCTCTGCACTAAAACTATTAGCAAGCACCTGATGGAGGACGCCTCCATAGGTAAGTGGCTCCTTTATAACATCTGATATCTGGTTAAGGGAGATCTCTTCTGATGACAGAGATGTGGCACGGGGAGGCTCACATATACTTCTGTCCAGGACAGTAACGAGAATCTTTCTGTCCTCTGTTCTGTTCTGTAGGGAATTCCTCTGGAACTGTAGAGAGGTGCCGACGGGCACGCATGCACTCCTACCCTGGAGCTTTAGCAAGATGTTGCACTCTTGCCCTGTTTCTGTGTTTAGGCGCTGGGTTTCTGTTTTTTTGTGTTCTGTGTTCTATTTTTTGGTTTTTTGTTTGTTTGTTTTTGTTTGTTTTGTTGTGTGATATTGGTGGTAAAAACTTAAGTATATTGGACATGAAAATCAGAAATAAAGAGATTAAGCCTGACACCCCTTTGGACTGTGTTTTAAGGAACTGCAATGAACTTTATCCCCCATTGTAAAGCAGGATGATAGAAGCCCCTAGCTGGCTGCCTGGAGCACACCCATTGCAGAGGGCTATGCCTGCTGGGGACCTAAGAACTGAGTATCTCCCAGGTTAACAAGTGAAACTCCTTTAAAACCCCTTGTCCCTCCAGATAAAGAGAGTCACAACTTTGGCAGAGTCCCCTGTGTTTCTCCTTTGTTAGCCAAGCAATAAAACTCCTTTTTTCTTTTTCTCAAAACCCAGTCCTCATTATTAAATTTGTATTAATTGGCTTCAAGGTCAGGAACCAAACTTTAAGTTACAAATCTTGTACCCCCCCTCTGCCCCTGAACTTTGTGAGAGCTATCTACTGAAATGTTAGGAGATAGAGCATGCTTGATGTGGAACTGAATCAGAGGAGCTAATCCTGTATGTAAAAGGGGAAACTGAGGGACTCCCAGCAGCTGCCAAAGCCCTGTTGATTCAGGGAATTACCTCCTTCCTTCCCTGCACTGTAAGGATTATGCCACCTCTGTCTTGTTAAAAAAAGAGAAAAAGAAAAAGGTGACACTAAATGCAGTAAAGTCACCATGGAGACACTTTATTTTACATTTCAGGTTGCCCTTCTGTGAAAACATCTGGTCCCCTTGTGGGGACATCTATGGTGCCACTGCTGTAGGAGATTTTTCTCTTATCTGCTCTGGTTTAAAGGGTTCTGTCTGACAGCCATAGTCTGAACCTCCTTTCTGTCTGTATTGTGTCTTAGTTTCTGGCCCTTTAAGACATCTGCAATAATGTGTTGATATTATAAATTGTTTTTGGGGAATGATCTTAGCTGAATGTGTGTCTAAATGATGATGTTTTATTTTAACAATCTGGTAACTGAATGGGTTTTTGAAGCATTGCACAATCTTGGAGTAAAAAGTCGGGTTTAGGTAATTGTTTAGTTTATGATTTCAGATAATTCATGCCAGAGAACTTAAATACTTAGGATGGATAACTGAAGAACTCTACTTCCAAGTTGGCAAGAAACTTCCCAATCATACGGTCTTTTTTTTTTTTTTTTCACCAATTTTGAATTGGGTAGCCTGGGAAAATGTCACTGTGTGTACCAGTGCATTAATTTGGACATAAATAGTAAATCATAGTATGGTGTCTGTTGACAAAACAAGATGTAAAGATATAAAATTTTGTGAATTGTATCTTAAACTTGTATCATAATTTTCAACATCTGAACCTGAAAATTATGGTTAAAATGCCTTAGTCCTGAGATGTCTGTTCAGAATAGCAGTTTTTTTGCTGCTCCTTCCAGACCTCAGCCATGACTTATGTTGAAATGCAAATGAAAGAAGCCTGCAAGCTTTGTAGGAGAGTGATTTGAGGTCTAAGGGAAAAAAAGGTAAATTGTATGTTATTTACTAATTACTGGCAAGTCATTTTTTCTAGGACTCTTATTTTTTTTCTTAGATACTTTATGTTTTTTGACCTCATGATTTTGAGCATACAGACCTAGGTTAATGTTTTTCTGATCAGTTCTATCTTTGACCAACTGTGGACTTTTTGAAACATTGCAATAAAGATTTCAACTACGAAAAGCTACAAGGCCTTTACTATTATTATGTGTGCACAAATTGTTATGTGTTGTATGTCTATATATACATATATCCGTATATCATATATATGATACACAAATTAACATATATAAGGAGCGCTCATAAAAAAAATAGCGCTCGTAAAAACAAATTTTAAAAAAGTGGATCCAAAGATCTTTAATTCACGTGATTTAAATGTTTCAATTTAAATTGGATAAAGAGATAAAAACAAATGTCTTTAAATTTAAGCTTACAAAGTTTTCTAGGTGTTCAAACATCTAACAAAATATTAACATCTACAAAATGTCTAATATGCCTTGGCTCTAGTACCTTTCCTTCAACATAAAAATGGTTTACACTGTTCAATACATTTCTCTAACTTTTTGATAAATAAGTAAAGTAAATTTGATATGGGATTACTCATTCATGAGTACTTTTGTTAGATATCTGATTGATTTACTAAGATCTGTATTTTTTTTAGTAAACTCTGTATAAGATTGTAAAAATCAGTCATGTGTTAATGAGACAAAAATTTCTTAAAACATAAGTTTACCCCTAACATTGAGTTTATTAAGATTTATGTTTTCTAGAGCAAGCAACCATAAAAATTAAACAACTGATTAAATAAAAACTGTTATTTTAGAGCACCGTACTGCCATTTCTTTAAAAGCCAAACTTGATTAATGTAGAAACATAAATGTAATTGTTATGCTATTAATGTTTTCATATCTTACAGGTATGGAAGTCTGTAAGGTAGAAACGTTTAAAGAGTATTATATCAAGCTGGTGCTCTGAAGTTGTGTGGTAAAAAATATATTGTGGATTTATTTACCTGTTATCAATAAGATATGTAAATTTTTATGTTACTTTTTACATTGGGGAACAATTTAAATGTATTTTTAAGTTAATTAGAGCCTAATCTTTGTAAAGGTTAAAAACTTTCAGCCTTTCTTTAATTCATGTTTTAAATGTGATATCATATGGTGTTAGCTAATGTTCATGTGACCTCAAACAATTTATTTAAACATTGTCAAATGATATTTAAAAATAAAGATCAGCTTTAGAACTAAAATAGTTAAGATTTATAAAGAGCCCTGCCTTTCCTGAGATAAGGCTGTGTGTCCCATCTTACTACATGTGAGAATGACTATGAAACCATTAGGTCAGATAATATTTCTTTAAAGTTATGTTAAAAAGTTTTTTTTTTTATTGTCAATATTCCTAGGATCTCAAACAGGGGATATAATGTATAACTCAGCCAAAAAATTCAGGGAAGATATTACACGAACTAAGTATTTTTACTTTTGTTAATTTTAGTTTGAAATTTTCTTATAAGTGATCTAAAGATTCCCTGTTAGTGTTTTACAAATGCGTTGCTATAAGAACACAACATGGGTTTATTCAAGATAATAAGTCATCAACTACAATACAGACAGAATAATACAGATCCCAATTAATAAAAAGGTAATTATAAAGTTATAGACATTAAAGCCCAGTACTCTTAATGTAAGGCTGTTAAAATTTATTTGCTGGATTTTTAAGATTAGGATTTAAAATGAATGTTAAATGAAAAGGGCCAAGAAAACCAATATTTGCCTCTTGCCCTCTGAGTCAGTCTGAATCCAGGGAACAGGGGACTTCTCTAAAGAGCTTTGCAACTCTGGGCCACATAACCTCCTGATCAGGGAGATTAATGAGACCACTGAAGAACAGAAAGCCAATCAGTGCATTTGTTACAAAGAGGAGAGTCATCAGAGAAAGGAGACATCCCTGATGCTTCTGAGGGAAGCCAAATGGTCAAGCAAGACCTGGACCCACCTAGCGCAAATGGCACTAGCAGAACTGAGAATCTCCTCTCAAGTTTCCCCAGAATTGATTCCCACAAAAGCTCAGCTGACTGTTAACAATAGATAGAAACAAAAGTCAGTTTGACTGCTTCATCTTAAACACTTAGCAAAGACAGTTAAGACCAAAATACAGCCACTCCTGGGCATTTTAAATAATAATAATAATAATAATAATAATAATAATAATAATAAAATTTTAAGGTATGCACTTTATCTTATCCTCCCAAAATAAGTAAGACTGGAGGCTACAAAGAAGGATTCTCACACAGGAATGCCTAATACTTATAAAAAGAGACTATCAAGAAGAGCTGCCACAGGCAGAAGTTTTCAGTTTAAGACCTACAGATATTCCTAACCTACACAGGTAGGCTTGGTGTTTGCTAGTACGATTATCCAGCCCTGAGTAACAGAATTAAAGGTTTCTCTATTAGACGCAGAGGTCATATTAGTAAAAGGATTTTTACAAGATCAGATGACATTAAATTATTAAACTGTGTCTTATTGGGAGGGCCAACTGTAACACTTAAAGTTAAATATTAAGTTGACAGTCCTGATAATTGGGGATATTAAAGACTGGTGAGGGAATTTCTATACAGTGACATGTTCCAGCTGCTGCAACATTTATTCAGTACTCATGGTTTTTGTTTCACTCATAGAAGAATCCATTCACAGATGACTTTACAACCTGTTCTTCCCCAACCTGACTTCAAACCGAACTGACTTCTAAAGGGCAACTCATGTCTCTCAACTGACTTCTAATAGTCAACTCATGTCCCTCACGACGAGCCCACTCACG